>NC_090267.1:290687611-290822611 GCF_040414725.1 Anabrus simplex
TACTACCAATGTCCGTTTTCTTAGGAAATCTATTCAGGTAAGTCACCAATTACAGAACACTTACCTGAACAGCGATGCTTGCAAGAGTTTGTTTGTTCTGCTCGTGGATGGTCACTACTTCTTCGGTAAAACACTTGGCCACCTTTTCAGCTTCCGCCAATGAATGGTGAGGTTCCTCCGGAATGCAGCTGACGATCTCTTGTTCCGTCTTATCCAAGTTGTCCTCGACAGTCTGGACTTCCTTCTCAAAGGCCGCCTTGACGTCAGCGCCCACCTGCTCGGCGGTAGCTACACACTTCTTGATGTTGTCGTGAGCATCTCTTTCTATCTGTTGAGCCTCCGACACTTTTCCCTCAGCGCAGAGGGTCACGTTGAGTCCTGATGCTTCAGCGTCCTTCAGGATTTCTTCGATCTTAGCCACCAACTTGTCTCCAAGTCCCTGGACAGCATTCTCGGCCGTGTCTACAGCGATATGCAGCCCACTGGAAATGCCTTCCACAACCTTCTCGATGCCTGCCTCACCATCCTCGAGCACGTTCTTCGTATTCTGGACTACGTCATGGATAGCCTCACGTGCCTTTTCGAAAGCCTTTTCAATTATGTCATCAATGATGTCACGTTTACCTCCGTGGAGATGCTGGTGATGGGGATGCGCCAAACCCTGAAATAGAACATAACATTCATTTGAGAAAAGGCTCACCTTCAGAAGTGTAATTAGCTATTATGAGTGGGTATTTGCAATAGTAGAATTCGACTGAATAGCTAAATTAGTTCGTCTAATTTGAAGTCACGGGAACAGCTTCCATTGCCCTCATTTGATAAGGTAAAATTGCTTAAATGTGAAAATTCTCAGTCGCAAAACTTACTGGCATGTTAAAAGTGATCCTTTCCAGCGCAAAAGTCTGGCACTTCGACTCTTAACATCGCTAGTAGTTGTAAGAACATTATTATTATTATTATTATTATTATTATTATTATTATTATTATTATTATTATTATTATTATTATTGTCATTATTATTGGGAGCGTGATTAGCTCATGGCCTCGTTCGCGTCCCGCTCGACCCTGCTTCGATAATCTCAAAAAGTCATATGGTAAAATAGGGCTAATAATAATAATAATAATAATAATAATAATAATAATAATAATAATAATAATAATAATAATAATTGTACAGCAAGGTACACCTCATTCCCGTGCATTTAAAGGAAGCGCCTTTAAGAACGCTATCTAACATACAAAAGTTGAAAGATCTAGTACTAGAAGTTGGGACGTTGATCAAAAGATGTCACTACTAAAGTCATAGAGTAATGTGTTATTTTAAGGTTTCCTAAACTTACTGGACGTCTTTGTGTGTGTGTGTGTGTGTGTGTGTGTGTGTGTGTGTGTGTGTGTGTGTGTGTGTGTGTGTGTGTGTGTGTGTGTGTGTGTGTGTGTGTCATAGGTTGCAACAACAATTTCAAGAATTTCGGACTTTTCTCCATAGATGCCTCTATTAAAGAACTGATGTCATGCACTCTGGTGCAAAGTGGAATAACTAGAAATTTTAAGAAATTTTGTTTTTATAGGTTTTCTGAACTGAACTGACTTTCCTTATGTTTGATACTTCAAGGTTTGCAACACTTCTTACTCATCCCGCCAGCTTGGGAGTCTGGCCAATCGTAATTTTTGTGTATTTAATTTTCAGGCAATCATAGGCTTCTTGTAACTTTTTGTCTGTCCAATAAAAATGAGAGGGTGTGTCCGGATTTAGTCCAGAGCCTTCTCAAACCTTCCTCTCGGGTATAAAAGCTGTCGCTTTTTCGAGTTAACTGGTCTTATTGATCGTCGCATTACTGAGTGTGTTGTGTTAAGGGAGGAGGCAGTGGCCTCACCCATCGGCAGACAGAACATCAGCTAAGGTAATGGCCACCATTTTCTAACTCTGTAGTTATATCCGCAATTTGACTCGAGGGGAAGGTTCCAATCTTTAACTATGTAACCGTCTATTTTTTAATATGTAAACTTTATTTTTTCTCATGTAAAAGTTCAAATAGGTTAAAAGTACTTAACTGAAAACTGGGGATAGAGAGTGCGTTACCCTCTAGAACTCCCCTTCAATTAATCCTGAGGTGACTAAGATTTTGTACCTGTTTTCACTTGTAAATGGTAAATTAACTTGTCCATCTAGTCACCTCAGTAGTTTGGGATTAGCCTCTGCATCATCGGGCCGCAACCGCAAGTAGGATTTTAACCTTAATTTCTAGGAGCGCAAGTGTATGCCTCCATACATTTTTGAGTTTGGGCCAGTAATTTAACCTGTTCTTTTTGACGAAGGCCCAATAGTATGGGTACTCGATACCCCTGTATTACTTAAATGTCCGACTCGTTGGCTGAACGGTCAGCGTACTGGCCTTCGGTTCAGAGGGTCCCGGGTTGGATTCCCGGCCGGGTCGGGGATTTTAACCTTAATTGGTTGATTCCAATGGCACGGGGGCTGGGTGTATGTGTTGTCTTCATCATCATTTCATCATCACCATCACGATGCGCAGGACGCCTACGGGAGTCAAATAGAAAGTCCTGCACCTGGCGAGCCGAACCCGTCCTGGGATATCCCGGCACTAAAAGCCATACGACATTTCATTTCATTTCTTAAATACAATGGCCACTGTCTTGTCAAATGTAGGCTATGCTTAGAGAGGCCAGAAATTGTAAAGTATTGTGCAAAGGTAAAAGTTAAAAGTTGTCTTGAGTAAGCCGTAAGATAAAAATTTCATAATGTTCCGTATTGAACTGTGTCACAATTAAATTGAAACAAAAAAGAAAAAGTGGTTCAACCTATTCAATACAAGGAAAATAAGAAATTTAGTGTTACATTCTTATTTGATTTAAAGCGGTACCGGTTTCGACCACCAATTTGGGTCATCATCAGCCGATTAAACAAAAATACGAAAACAATGCATAGGAAAACAAAAATGTAAAGGCCAATTCTTTCACAAAAGCAGTTCAAGAAGCACTATAACACAATAGTTATTAGCACTGCGCGATTTTAAATCCTAAAATCCAGAAGAAGTCATTTACTATATGAAGCAAGGCGCAAGCTCCTGAAGAGCAGCACAACACACGTAATGTCCAGCACTGTGCCTCAAAATGTGTTCGAGAATTTGTGAACAAGCCTGGCTTGATGTCACAACACGATTTAATAAATTTGAAGTCCCAAAATTGTGTAGAAGTCGAAGACAAGTCACTTAAATGAAATAAGATGCTAGCTCCTGAAGATCAGCGCAACATAACGCAATGTCCGCCACTGTGCTAAACGCCGTCGAAACTCGGTGAATAGCTTAATGATCAAGCCTGCAAATACTTCCTGTCGCGAAAATATATAATTGAAGTATATATCAATGTTTATAGGATCTTGTAGATTCTTTAGAGATGCAGAGCAGTAAAAAAAACAATTGTGAGGAGAAAAATGTTAAAAAGCGCAATATTGGAAACAAATGAAAAACGCATATGCATAGAGTGTTATTTCTTGAAGATAAGAATTCGGGTCGTACTTGAGTTGCCGGAATTTAGTTTCGCAGGAGTTCTTTGACGTGCCAGTAAATCTACTGAAACGAGGCTGACGTATTTGAGCATCTTCAAATACCACCGGACTGAACCAGGATCGAACCTGCCAAGTTGTTTAATCGGCTGATGAAGACCCAAATTGGTGGACAAAACCGACACCGCTTTTAATCAAATAAGAAAGTAACACTACATTTCTTATTTTCCTTGTATTGATTAGGTTGAACCAATTTATTTCTTGTTTCAATTTAGGCCGTAAGAGTTTGGGAGTGCTGTCTACTTGGTAGAATTTGTAGACCATATAAGCTCTTTTCTTGTAATGTGGTAGATATTTGTGTAACATTGAGTGGTGCCTTTGGAATGCCGTAACTTGTAACCGTTGGACAAAGTGTTCTTGAAAATTGTGTTATAGGAGATTTCTCTTCATGTCTATCTAACTAAACGCAACATTAGCGATGTTGGAACCTTGTAAATTAGGAGCTTGAAGCTCAAAATTGTAACTTACCAATTCTTGGTTTTCCTGTTTGTCGATTTTGTACCAAACTAGCCCTGTACATGAAATCTTAGTCTTTCACTAAGTGAAAAATTTTGTTAAAATATAATATCTGAAAAGAAATAGAACCCTTATTTTAAAGTTATAAACTAATCTTTGACTATCGTAGGTAAACCCAAACCTTCTTTCACCTCTGCGTTCCACAGAAAACCGCGGAATAATAATAATAATAATAATAATAATAATAATAATAATAATAATAATAATAATAATAATAATAATAATAATAATAATAATAATAATGCCGGGCTGAGTGGCTCAGATGGTTGTAGCACCGGCCTTTTGACCCTAACTTGGCAGGTTCGATCCTGGTTCAGTCCGGTGGTATTTGAAGGTGCTCAAATACGTCAGCCTCGTGTCAGTAGATTTACTGGCACGTAAAAGAACTGCGAGACTAAATTCCGGCACCTCGGTGCCCCCGAAAACCGTAAAAGTAGTTAGTGTGACATAAAGCCAATAACATTATTAATAATAATAATTCAACTCCGAGCACCACTCAGACACGAACTTAGACAGGTTCAATAAGAAGTCCCAACACGACAGAAGAATGTCTATTGTGATGCATGGAAGCAAGCACGCTCCGAGAGGATGAAAACCTGGTGGGCTCACAAGAAAACAAACAGTTGAGATCTCTCGGTTCTTAGTGGCCCTGACGATGAATAATAATAATAATAATAATAATAATAATAATAATAATAATAATAATAATAATAATAATAATAATAATAATAATAATAATGTCCGCCTCTGTGGTGTAGTGGTTAGTGTGATTATCTGCCACCCCCAGGCCCGGGTTCGATTCCCGGCACTGCTACGAAATTTGCAAAGTGGTACGAGGGCTGGAACGGGGTTCACTCAGCCTCGGGAGGTCAACTGAGTAGAGGTGGATTCGATTCCCACCTCAGCCACCCAGGAAGTGGTTTTCCGTGGTTTCCCACTTCTCCTCCCACAAATGCCGGGATGGTACCTAACTTAAGGCCACTGCCGCTTCCATCCCTCTTCATTGTCTATCCCTTCCAATCTTCCCATCTCCCACTAAGGCCCCTATTCAGCATGGTAGGTGAGACCGCCTGGTAGGCTACTGGTCATCCTCCCCAGTTTCATCCCCCAACCCAATGTCTCACGCTCCAGGACACTGCACTTGAGGCGGTAGAGGTGGGATCCCCCGCTGAGTCCGAGGGAAAAAGCAACCCTGAAGGGTAAGCAGATTAAGAAATAATAATAATATACTGTATTTGTGTTGTCTGAAAATTGTAATACTACACAGACGACAAATAGATTGAAACATTGTTAATAAGATCATTGAGCTTGTTTTGAGACACTTAGTATCCTGAAATCAAGCTCAAAAGACGCCTACCGGGCGAGTAGGCCGTGCGCGTAGAGACGCGTGGCTGTGAGCTTGCATCCGGGAGATAGTAGGTTCGAATCCCACTATCGGCAGCCCTGAAGATGGTTTTCCGTGGTTTCCCATTTTCACACCAGGCAAATGCTGGGGCTGTACCTTAATTAAGGCCACGGCCGCTTCCTTCCAACTCCTAGGCCTTTCCTATCCCATCGTCGCCAAAAGACCTATCTGTGCCGGTGCGACGTAAAGCCCCTAGCAAAAAAGTAAATAAATAAATAAGATGCCTAACACAGTCTTAAATAAAATTTTGCATTAAGTTTGAGGTAATTTCCCACCGGCTGGGAAACGATGATCTAATTAATTAAGAAATTCATGTAGCAGTAGAGACATCACAGTCAACGATTTTATCAGACGTAGGCTTACCCATCAAAAGGATCCATATTTTTTTTTTTTTTTTTTTTTTACTTTACGTCGCACTGACACAGACAGCTCTTATGATGACGATGGGATAGGAAAGGCCTAGGAATGGGAAGGAATCGTCCGCGGCCTTAATGAAGGTACAGTCAGATCGTTTGTCTGGTGTAAAAATGGGAGACCACGGAAAACCAAATTCAGGACTGCCGACAGTGGGGTTCGAACCCACTATCTCTCGGATGCAAGCTCACAGCTGCGCGACCCTAACCATACTGACAGCTCGTCCGGTAAACGTATATGGAGCTGTTGATGGCAATGTCTCAGATTCCTTAGTGGCCTTCTGTCTTGAAGTCGCAATGAACATCATCGTTTCGGACACTCATATGCTTTGCTGTATTTCGTAGCTAAAAGCCATGCGGGATTCTGTCGTATTCCTTCCGAGCCATCCTGTCTACTGCAGGAAAAGTTTCTCGACTAAGAATCGGCAGAAATAACCACGTCCGTCTCTGTGGTGTAATGATTAGTGTGATTAGCTTCCACCCCCCCGGAGGCCGGGGTTGGATTCCCGGCTCTGTCACGAAATTTGAAAAGTGGTACGAGGGCTAGAACGGGGTCCATTCAGCCTCGGGAGATCAAATGAGTGGAGGTGAGTTCGATTCATACCTCAGCCATCCTACAAGTGGTTTTTCGTGGTTTCCTCACTTCGCCTCCAAGCAAATGCTGGGATGGTACCTAATTTAAGGCCACGGCCGCTTCCTTCCATCTTCCTTCTCTATCCCTTCCAATATTCCCACCTCTAACAAGGCCCCTGTTCAGAAAAGCAGGTGTGGCAGCCTGGGCGAGGTACTGGTCATTCTCCTCAGTTGTATCCCCGGACCCAAAAAGTATTAATAACTAAAATTTTAGGAGAGAAACGAGGCCGCTACAGATAAGATAGAGGAGAAATGTCTTCGTATGGGCAATGAAGACACTAGCCCAAACACAATCCTTGCAATTCAGTGTCAGTTATTGAGAAAGTACCCTACTGTCATTATAAGTCTAGAACTTACCTGGGCTAGGCATAGAGCCACTACGACAATGAACGTCCACTTTGCAGTCATGTTGCTTGCTGATCGTATTCCGTAAGACAAACGATACAACACCGAGCGCTTATCCTAGTATTTATACTTCAGAACGTATCGTTTGAAGAGGGAGATATTGCTCTGTTCAGATAAAAGTCCACAAATCAACACCTAATGATCCTTTGTTCTCGCCGCGCTGTGACGCGCTGTTGAAATCTTAAACGAAAATCAGAGTACAGTTATCTCCTTGAACTTCGTGACTGTGGCAACAACCACATACTTACAGACCAGTGATGATCGACACGTGCCCATTCCTTTATCAGCCCTTTCTAGCAACTTCTTGAAGTGTTCCTGCTTGGCGCGAGCGTTATTGCCTTACAGATTTAACGTTCCAGTATAATACAAAATTGAATGCGGCATACGACGCAAACACTTTGGAATATTTTACTTTTATGAAGCAGGTGTGGCCGCCTGGGCGAGGTACTGGTCATTCTCCTCAGTTGTATCCCCGGACCCAAAAAATATTAATAACTAAAATTTTAGGAGAGAAACGAGGCCGCTACAGATAAGATAACTCTCGTTAAGATATCTAGCATATTGGATTGATGACTCGATATTATGGCCCTTAAAATAGCAATAATCATAAATGTACCGGGAGGTACACCTCAACTCCGCACATTCAAAACAAGCGCCTTAATGAACTCTATCGATCCAACAAATTTGAAACTGCTACTACATAAAGTTGGAACTTTAATCAGAAGATGTCACTACCGAAGTATTATGTAATTGTGTTATTGTGAAGTTGCCTAAACTGACTAAATTTATTTGTTTTGTGTTTGTGTACTTCAAGAAGTTTGAACTTTTTTCCATAGATGTCATTCCAAAACGGAGGTCATGCACCCTGGTACAAGGTGGAAGAACTTGTAATTTAAAGAAGTTTTGTGTTTCTAGGTTTTCATAACTGAATCAATGTTCATTTATTTTTGGGTTGGCTACACTTCTTTTTCACTCCGCCAGTTTTGAATCTGGCCAACCACGAATTTTTGTAATTAATTTTCATCCAATCCCGCATTTCTTGTTCATTTTTAATTAACCAATAGAAATTGAGAGGGTGTGTCCGGATTAGTCCAGAATCCTCTCGAACCTTCCCTGAGGGTATATAAGTTGCGGCTTTTCAAATTTCCTTGTCTCTTGGTCGTCGTCTTTCGGAGTGTGTGTGTTAAGGCAGAAGGCGGGACGCCTCATTCTTCGGCAGGCAATACACCAGCCAGGTAATGACCACCAGACTTAGTTTTCTGTAGTTACCTCCGCAGACTTATCCGAGGGGAAGGTCCGAAATTTTAACTATGTAACAAACCTTTAAATGTAAATTTTCGTTCGCCTAATGTAAAATTTCATAAAGTTTTAAATTGTAAATCGGGGATAGAGAGTGAGTTACCCTCTCGAGCTCCCCTTCATCTTGGTTTGAGGTGACTACGATTTCCTAACTGTTTTCTTTCCTATAATGTATTACATTTATTTCCATGCAAGTCACCTCAGTAGCTTGGGACTAGCCCCTGTTTCTTCTGGTCGAGAGCCCTGTTTGGTTTTTAACATTTCATTATCTAGGAGCGCAAGTGTACGCCTCCATTCATTTTGTGTTCGGGCCATTAATTTATCCTGTTATTCTTTTCCTCGAAGGCCCAGTAGGTTGGGTACTAGATATCACTGTGTAAAACTATTTCGTATTGTAAATCACGCCTAGGGAGGCCAAAGATTGTAAGGTTTTTGTAATGTTGCCTTAAGCGGGCTGGAAGAGAATTGTTAAATTTGGACAGCATGTAATTTATTTCCTAAAGATCGGTAATATTGAGGAGTGCCTCTGGCAGGCTAGAGATTGTAACTTCTGGAGCAAAGTACTCTTGAATTGGAGGATTTCTGCCCTTGCCTAAATTACACTACCCAGCATGACTTTTGTGGCAAAGTATCTCATACGTGATATCAACTAAATAAGGTCTCCTGATTTCAGAAATGTCATTGGTGCTATTATATCACATCTAGTTTTCGTGTTATTTGCCATTTACTGTCTGAAAATGTTTCATTGCGGCACAGTGCTGCTTTGTGATGACAGTGAATCGGCTGTTAACGGAGTGGTCGTGATTTGCTTAAAGGCTGTACTACTTCATAACGGAATCATTCTCGCTTCGATTCCTGTGGCACATTCCGTTTCACTAAAATAAAATTATATCACAATGCAAACATACTTGAATGTATGTGGTATTCTATTAGGACAACAAGCAGGCTACACTAAATTACCTTGTAATTTATGTGAATGGGACAGCAGAGCTAGGAACAAACACTGGTCTACACCTTTCTGGCCCAAGAGACAAGTTTTGACACCTGGTGTAAAAAATGTTACAAATGATGCCTTAGTTGAGCCACAAAATATTATTTTGCCATTACTACACATCAAACTGGGAATCATGAATTAGTTCATTACGGCCATGGACAAACGTAGCCCCTGTTTCAAGTACACTGCAAGCAAATTTCCACATTTATCTGATGCAAAAGGTAAGGAAGGCATTTTTAATGGACGACAAATTAGAAAGCTTCTGAAAGACAGAAACTTCGAACAGACGATGAATGCCGTGGAACGTGGTGCATGGAATTCAATAAGAGGCGTCATAATGAAGTTCCTAGGAAATGTAAAAGATGAACAACACAAAACAATAGTGAAAACGATTTTGGATGATATGAAAGAGTTGGGGTGTAGAATTAGTCTGAAGCTGCACTTTCTTCATTCTCATCTAGATCACTTTCCGGAAAATCTTGGGGCTGTTAGTTAAGAGATGAAAGAGAGGTTACACCAGGACATCAAGGAGACAGAAAGATGATACCACGGGAGGTGGGATGAACCAATGATGGCCGACTACGGCTGGTGTTTGAAAAGAGAAGACAAACTTGATGCAGTCAGACGCTGGGCAGCCAAGCGTTCATTTCAATGGGACATCTAGGACTGTTAAAGTTTATTTTGTTCACATTCATGAATTCATGAAGATACTGCATAAAAGTTACATGGTTTGCTTGTAAATCACGTTTAATTGTCAAAATAAATTGCTTCCATTGCGTCAGAGTTGTTTGTTTATGTGTTTTGTGTAAATCAGTATTATATTGCAATAAATGCTAAATAGTTCATTGTAATTTTCTACTCAATAATTATTCATTGTATATAATAATGCAGGACAATATTCAACTATTTCAAAATATATATACCGGGTGGTACAGCTGCCCCTATTTTTTCCCGAATATATGCAACCAGCTAGGACGAAAATTCCTCTTAGTCCCATCTTGCGCAACACCTTACAGCAATGTTATGTGCAGTTAACCCGATGTAGACTTCTCCGCACAATTGAAAAATGGTACAAGAGGCAGTAAGTGAGGTCCATCTCAAAAACACTGTACCATTGTATGTAGAGCGGTGTCCAATACTCTACTAATTTTTACGAAATGTTACTATACTGTACAAACCATAAACACGCCTATAGCTGTCGGTAGAGAATTGCGCACCTGATTGGTCCAAGAGGCCATTTTATTTTGATAGAAAGGGCGGTCGTGGTATCATAGAAAACGTGATAGGGTAAGACCAATTGCAGACATGTCAATGCACCACCATTTTGTACAGTCTCATCACATCGAAATTGATAGAAACGTGTTTTGTACTGTAGTTTATAATCTGTGGCACGCAAATGCTGTACAGCAGATGTGATAGCTTACGCCATGTAATTACTACCGTTAGAGCGATCAAAAAAGGCATAAAACGGGACCATAAGGCTGTAACTCATCAGTAACTTGTCGAAGCGGGAACTTCCGCTCTCCTCGTGAATACAGAGTTACAAGGATGGCACTTGTACGTTGCAAATAGCTGCGCGGAATTACGTATGGAAGACGTACCTCGATAGGTTACTTGAAGCAGGAAGGGTTCCAACCATTCTTGAGTCATGCATTTTTAATGTCATTTCGTATTCGCCTAGGCATCGTTTACGAAGACCTTTCTAAAGTCTCCGATATTCTTCTACGAAAGTTGTAATAAACAGGTATCATAAATATCGCCACATACGCACCGATTGTGAATACCACCTGAAACATAACGCTGGACTCATTCGACCAAGTAACGCGTAGAAAATGGTTGCAACTATCTGGGCGTAAGAGAGACGCGATTCTTTAGTTCACTGTGGTGTTTGCACATTCGAGTTCAGAACTTTTAACATCAACGATCAGTATCGAAGCGATAGCCTAGGTAATTCCATTAGTACAGAGCTACGAGACCAATTCTTTGTCGCCTGCAGTAGCTACATGGCACCAATCGCAGCGAGCATACGATATGTTAGCAGGCATTTAGAGTTCGAATCTAGTTACGAGCTTTTCATTTTTTTTTATATTATACTTGTAAGGCCATTCGTAATAAATATTTAACGTTCTTAAGTCTCAAAAGTAATTTGCCACCTTTACAAAGAAAGCATACATACGAAAGGAATAATAACATGCGACTTCCACATGGCAAACGACTACAGGGAATGAAGCGCAGTGCACGTGTTGTCAACATTCTGACCCACCCATTCAACCAAGCAACTGCGCACGTTCGACTCAAAGACCAACTAACAGCGGTCTACACTTCATACGTAGGGCACATGAAACATATCGTAATCCTAGCAGCAACGTGTGAGCACGTACTGTACGGTTAGCACGAAAGCAAACATTATGTATTCACGGGATGATTATGTGAATATGGTACTACTTTATGGAGAAGCAAGGCAAAATGCACGGGAAGCCAGACGCTTGTATCAAGAACGATTTCCTGGACGAAGGCTGCCAACTGCAGATACATTTCGACGTGTTGAAAGACGGTTGCGTGCAACGGGGTCATTTCATACATTACCCCCCGTTCGGGATGCTCCAGTGACGTCTGGAAATAACGACGAAGCTGTTCAAAATGCAATTGCATACAACCCGCACACAAGCTCACGGGCCATAGGAAATGAACTGAACATCAGACATGTATCTGTACTGCGAATATTGCACCGCCATAAATTCCACCCTTTCCATCAACAGCTGCATCAGGAACTTCACGGAGATGACTTTCCAAAACGGATAGAATTTTCGCAATGGATATTACAAAGAGTTGAATCTGATGCGAATTTCTAAATGGACATTCTCTTTAGTGATGAATCCAGATTTCATAACAACGGAACTGTTAATCGTCACAACTTCCATTACTGGAGCGTTGAAAATCCTCACTGGATCAGGGGAGCTCGATTTCAGGTACAATGGGGCGTCAACGTGTGGTGCGGGATACTAGGTGACAAGATAATTGGACCATATGTCTGCGAAGGAAACCTCACGGGACGACGCTATCTAGAGTTTCTTCGTGAGTATCTCCCACTCTTATTGGAGGATGTGCCCCTTATGACACGGTTACGGATGTGGTTCCAGCAGGATGGAGCTCCCCCACACTGGTCGTTGGCAGTACGGAACCACTTGCATAGGACATATCCTGGACGATGGATTGGACGAGGGGGTCCGGTCACATGGCCGGCTAGATCACCTGACCTTACTCCACTCGACTTTTTCCTCAGGGGTTATTTAAAGGAAAGAGTCTATGAGCAGGAGCCTGAGAGCCCGAATCATTTACGGCGGCTCATCACGGAAGCCCGCACGCAGATTCCACCACATATGTTGCAGCAAGCAAGAATGTCTCTCCTCCACCGTGCTCAGATGTGCATTAACGTAGCAGGTGGTCATTTTGAACATTTGCTTCATTAATCGAATGGCCATGCATAAGCCCATCGCACCGCTGTCGGTACAATCTCACTTTATTGCAAATAGCTCTTTTAAGAGCTCCTTAAAAAACAAACATAGCTGAGTACCTGCAATATGAGAACTGATCATGATTTAGATTTGTCGTCAACAACACGACTCTCACGAACATCAACAACGCAATAAAAATATTCGTCGTACACAGGACTCGAACAGCCTACTAACGAACACCGGTACTCTCCTCTAACTTTTAGCAAGCTCGGCTATCACGGGTTGCTGTTTAGCTCTGTTGTGTTGCTGCTACTTCTAGTCATTCACCAATAATATTCTCTGTACAGGACGTTTCTGCGACACATAATTTTCACGATTCTTTACCATCAATCGGTATTTTATCATTAATGCTGATTTGCTTGACACGAATAAACGAATTATGGAAAGCGTTGTAAGAGCAGACATTGTAGTGAGTAGTCAAGGTCAATATTTTTAGGTTCGACTATAATCTGCGGGTTCCATAAAACTGCGTGAATAGGGGCAGCTGTACCACCCGGTATATTAATACCAAAAATTAGAAATATTTCCAAAATAATCAACATTTGTCAGTACTTATATTGATATACCTATTGCGAGAAAACGTGACATGATGCATTGAAACGGACAAGGGATTCGTGTTCAGCGACCCAAAATTAGTTAAGACCACCTATCACAGCTCTTGCCACAAAAGGAAAGTTTGAAAATGCTGGGTTGTGTTATTCCTCATTTTGTATCGTAAATTTTGTAACATTGAGCATGCAGCTCAGAACTTGTAAATCTGGGGCTTGAAGCCCAATCGGTAAAATTCACTAACCTTGGATTTTCTAAGTCGTCCTTCAAGACTGCTTTTGTACCTGACATGTTGTTATATTCATCATCATCATCATCATCATCATCATCATCATCATCTGTTTACCCTCCTGGTTCGGTTTTTCCCTCGGACTTAGCGAGGGATCCCACCTCTACCGCCTCAAGGGCAGTGTCCTGGAGCTTCAGACTCTTGGTCGGGGGATATAACTGGGGAGTATGACCAGTACCTCGCTCAGGCGGCCTCACCTGCTATGCTGAACAGGGGCCTTGTGAAGGGATGGGAAGATCGGAAGGGATAGGCAAGGAAGAGGGAAGGAAGCGGCCGTGGCCTTAAGTTAGGTACCATCCCGGCTTTCGCCTGGAGGAGAAGTGGGAAACCACGGAAAACCACTTCCAGGATGGCTGAGGAGGGAATCGAACCCACCTCTACTCAGTTGACCTCCCGAGGCTGAGTGGACCCCGTTCCAGCCCTCGTACCACTTTTCAAATTTCGTGGCAGAGCCGGGAATCGAACCCGGACCTCCGGGGGTGGCAGCTAATCACGCTAACCACTACACCACAGAGGCGGCTGTTGTTATATTCTTCTTCTTCTTCTTCTTCTTCTTCTTCTTCTTCTTCTTAATCTGTTTACCCTCCAGGGTTGGCTTTTCCCTCGGACTCGGCGAGGGATCCCACCTCTACCGCCCCAAGGGCAGTGTCCTGGAGTTTCAGACTTTGGGTCGGGGATACAACTGGGGAGGGTGACCAGTACCTCGCCCAGGCGGCCTCACCTGCTATGCTGAGCAGGGGCCTTGTGGAGGGATGGGAAGATTGGAAGGGATAGACAAGGAAAGAGGGAAGGAAGCGGCCGTGGCCTTAAGTGAGGTACCATCCCGGCATTTGCCTGGAGGAGAAGTGGGAAACCACGGAAAACCACTTCCATGATGGCTGAGGTGGGAATCGAACCCACCTCTACTCAGTTGACCTCCCGAGGCTGAGTGGACCCCGTTCCAGCCCTCGTACCACTTTTCAAATTTCGTGGCAGAGCCGGGAATCGAACCTGGACCTCCGGGGGTGGCAGCTAATCACGCTAACCACTACACCACAGAGGCGGACTGTTGTTATATTCACTAAGTGAAAATTTGTTAAGTTTGTTGTTTTGAAGAAATACAACCTTCAGTTCAAGTTTTAAATTCATTTTTATATTGTAGATAGACCCATTCACCCCGGCACCTTCTTTCACCTGTTTCTGCGGTCCACTAAAACACCGTAACAATAAATATCATCATCATCTCTTCATCATAATAAACGATAATATTTTCATTATCGACTTTTAGGTCCGTTTTAGTGTTCTATAATAATAATAATAATAATAATAATAATAATAATAATAATAATAATAATAATAATAATAATAATGATAATAATAATAATAATAATAATAATAAAATCCTAGAGGTAAAACAGAATGTGAACATTTTTCTGAGACATTTCTCATTACATTCTATGAAGTCGAATATTCCATAACGATAAAACATAATTATGTAAATAGAAATTAATCTTACAATCACTCAAACACAAAGAATAAAATTTTACAAAGGATCTGAACCAATAACAGCTTGAATCCTATATTTACTTGTCCAGTGGGAAATCAAACTCAGCATTTCTGCTCAATACTATAGTCTATATAAGGGAATGTTTCCATTAATGAACCGCAAAATTTTCTTCTATTATTCCTACCATGAGATTTAGCTGAAATTTTATAAAATTTGGGATATATAACAATATGTAGTACTTTATAAACAGCCACATTAGTCACCTATATCTGTAATTTGTTATGTAATAAAAAGAGCAAATCCCTTTTATTGCCAGTTTTTCATTGGTGGAAGCGGCGCCCCTTGAAAGGATCCCCAACTTTCCATCAATAGACTAGTTCCCAGACAAATACATTATATGTATATATTATTACTTTCATTGTATGAAACATGTCACAATAAAGTAGTTGCTAAAAAATGAAACAAATCGTATATTTTAAGTCACAAAACACAAAGGGTAGAATGTATTACCATAAATAATTATTTTAAATCATTGTAAATTGAGATCTGTAAGGCACATTGAATTTCATTTGCAACTTACTTTACGTCGCACCGACACTGATACAATGGGTCGATCGCGACGATGGGATAGGAAAAGGCTAGGAGTGGGAAAGAAGCGGGTTGGTAAAAAGATGAGGAACCACGGGAAACTATCTTCAGGGCTGTCGACACTGGGGTTCGAACCCACTATCCCCTAACTGCACGACTAACACTCTCGGTCATTGAAAATTTAAAATATAGATATAATTACAATGGTGTCCAAAAGTTAAGCATTATCACTAAACGAGGCCATACCGCCTGATAGGAATGTCAAACGGATTGCTGAACAAACGGAAGCAGAATCACACACTATATGTCACACAACTTGTAAAAAAAAAAAAAAAAAAAAAAAACATTGTCAGAAAGGTTCGTATAGCTGAGGTACAGCTTTGACAACAACTAACAAAACTTGGCAATGTCTTCCACAACAAAATATGATGTTAATAGGGTGTATGGTTACTCCTAACGGCCACACATGCTTCGCAGCGACGTAGCATGCTCCCTATCATATGGTCCAAGAGCTCTTGTGGCAGTCAATCCCATTCCTCCGAAAGGGCAATGCGAAGGTCTTGGAGGGTCCTTGGTGAAGGCTGACGGGATGCAATTCGCCTTCCCGGTCAGAATACACCCTTACCTTTACCTTAGTAAATACTATACTACTACTACTACTACTGCCAGTAGGCAAAATAAAACTGGCCCAGAAAATATTTACAAAAGGTCTGTCGCGGGATTCACCCTTGTTAAGGAGCATCACAGAAGATGTTGGAAATGACCTCATGTGAATAAAAGCAAAACCGACGATCCGAAAGTCCTAACTCCACTTCACTCAGAAACTCAACACCCGAAGGTTCGTCTGAACACTTTAACGCATGCACAACAGTACATATGTAAGGACACAGATACAAGTCCTTTTGATGATGTTTCGACATGGCGTTCTCTTAATTCCCACTTGCACAGATAAACGGCGTTGAGATTTCGTTCCAGGCTTTCCTTCACTCGAACAATGTTGTCTGGTGTTACGGTTTTTATTCGCTACATACCGCATTTCACGCGATTTTACCACTAAGTTATGCATTGCTGACTTTGCTGGAGGCTTTGCCAAAACCCCTTCCAGTATTAAACTCTTGTGCAAACAGTTCCGTCCGCCTCTGTGGTGTAGTGGTTAGCGTGATTAGCTGCCACCCCCGGAGGCCCGGGTTCGATTCCCGGCTCTGCCACGAAATTTGAAAAGTGGTACGAGGGCTGGAACGGGGTCCACTCAGCCTCGGGAGGTCAACTGAGTAGAGGTGGGTTCGATTCCCACCTCAGCCATCCTGGAAGTGGTTTTCCATGGTTTCCCACTTCTCCTCCAGGCGAATGCCGGGATGGTACCTAACTGAAGGCCACGGCCGCTTCCTTCCCTCTTCCTTGCCTATCCCTTCCAATCTTCCCCATCCCTCCACAAGGCCCCTGTTCAGCGTAGCAGGTGAGGCCGCCTGGGCGAGGTACTGGTCATACTCCCCAGTTGTATCCCCCGACCAAGAGTCTGAAGCTCCAGGACACTACCCTTGAGGCGGTAGAGGTGGGATCCCTCGCTAAGTCCGAGGGAAAAACCGAACCTGGAGGGTAAACAGATGATGATGATGATGATGCAAACAGTTCCGCACAGGTTTTCCACGAATCGTGCTTCGCATAAAACTCAACAATGAGCACGCGTTGTTTTATCGTAAGCACCATTTGTGTTGCGTTCAAGTGCTCGCTAAATAGCTCTGTTCCTCCCACTCACTCACACGTAATGACACAGCGACGTACTCGGGAGGTGCGCACGCGCAGACATTTGACAGCAACCGATTGGTGCATCGAAATCAGTGTTTCCAGCATTTGCTGTGTTGGTCAGTCCATTAACAAGGGTCAATTCCGCGTCAGTCTTATAGATATTTTCTGGGCTAGCTTTGTTTTGCTCATCCTGTACTACCACTACGTTAGAAACCTTAGAAGCGTCTTTAGTTGTAACATAAAGAGAGAAATATAGGAAAGGGGAGTGGAATAACTGGGAGACATTTATAAAGGTTTAAATGAATGCACGTTTCTGGAACCTTGATTACACGTATGAAATTAACCGCGAACCCGTTTACGTTCGTATATCCTGAGTCATTCAGATGTACGTAATTGAGAAACGGATAAGCAGGAGCAACTGAGTACAAGTTGCTTATTTCTAGCAACGTTAGTTGTGGCCCTCTCGTACCGAATATGTTCTTCTTATTTTTGTTTCGCACCGACACGGATAGATCTTATGGCGACGATGGGATAAGAAAGGCCTAGGAATGGGAAGAAACCAGCGGTGGTACAGCCCCAGCATTTGCCTTGTGTAAAAATGGGAAACGACTGAAAACCATCTTCAGGGCTGCCGACAGTGGGATTCGAACCCACTATCTCCCGGATGCGAGCTCACAGAGCTCCCTAACCACACGGCCAACTCGCCCGGTCAAATATGTTCTTTTTGTTGTTGTTGTTGTTGTTGTTGTTGTTGTTGTTGTTGTTGTAAGTTCTTGGAAAAGATATGCAGAAACATTTTCGAAGAAATTTACGAAAGTAACAATTACATGGAGGAAAATGGGTCCAATGATGCACGAAGCACAAATATTACATCTCGGTTTTATGTCAGACAACGAGAATTGAAGAAGAGCGCCGGGGCTTTCTAAACACCAATTGTACTTATTATTATTATAGCTAAACATATTTTGCTTAAATATAGAACGTGATTTTTGTCATCTTTAAGTCGTTTAATCTGTTCATCTTATAGAATTCATATAATGAGGTTGTCATGATAGAAACATTTCATGTTTCCATGAATGGACCGGTTTGTTGGGCTGTTTATTCATGGAAATCCTGAATATATTTATTTCACGTAGTAAAGAAACATAGGTATGAATATTCTATTAAAAACTAATATTTAAATTAATAACCCTATATTTTCTCATTGCAGAAAAATGTCGAAAGGCGTGAAATATCATCACTGAAAGACTAGTCGACTAGTGCCTACTTCACTTCAGGCGGTAGATCTGCTGAACTTCCTATTACATTTTTACCTTTTTTCCGTCCAAATGTCTCTTCAAGGTTCCTTTCGGCACTCCATACACTCGGCAGACGGCGTTCAAACCCATGTTTCCGTTACGGTGAATGAAATGGCGTATGGCTTTTAGTGCCGGGAGTGTCCGAAGATATGTTCGGCTCGCCAGGTGCAGGTTTTTGGATTTGACACCCGTAGGCGACCTGCACGTCGTGATGATGAAATGATGATGAGGACAACACATGCACCCATCCCCCGTGCCAGAAAAATTAACAAACGATAGTTAAAATTCCCGACCCTGCCAAAGGTCAGCACGGTAACCATTCAGCCATGGAGCCAGTGAGCAGTAACAAGTCCCTGTCTATTCCTCCATTCTCCATGACATACGAGTCAAGATCCTTACACTCTCTGGTTCGTGGTCATCTCTAACCTAGTATCCTTACATTTCTATTTTTGTCTTCTATTCAGTCTTTCCTCTCCTAATCTAAAGTCCTCCTTCGTCAATTATATAAGGATATTTCTCCAACGCTCCGAGTTTTCCTTCACTATCTTCTTGTTCTCATCTACCAGCAAAGAGCATAGCTCCGAGTTTTCCTTCACTCTCTTCTTGTTCTCATCTACCAGCAAAGAGCATAGCTCCGAGTTTTCCTTCACTCTCTTCTTGTTCTCATCTACCAGCAAAGAGCATAGCTCCGAGTTTTCCTTCACTCTCTTCTTGTCCTCATCTACCAGCAAAGAGCATAGCTCCGAGTTTTCCTTCACTATCTTCTTGTTCTCATCTACCAGCAAAGAGCATAGACTAGCGGGTTGGATCTTTTATACCTTCTGTCAGCACAGCTGTACGCATGGGTTTAGCGCAGTGTAAGAATGTAGTGGAATTAATAAAGAACAGACAAAGTAGATCAACTTTCATGTATATACAAGGTGGTGGGAAACAACCTGAAGCGGGTATATGAGCGTTAGAGGGTTGGTCATTCTGATAAATAATTTGAAAAAAGTACCGTCAACTGGGGTTACTATGGTCACTTCTTTCAGTTTTTTTTAATGAATATCTTGCACATTTTATGAGATATCCATGAAAAAATGAAATTTGATCTAGTATAGGGTTTTGAGTATCATCAACTTACTAAAATAAAATTTTCGAACATCAGGTAATTTTCTCACTTCGGAAAATGTAGTGACCATAGTAACACCACGGGGTGGGGTCACTATGGTCAAATATGCAGGAATTAGTAGGGGGTGACTATGGTCAACCAGAACATGATTTTCCAAGCATATTGTTGTAAGAAATCTTATATTTAACTATATTGTAAAGCTAAAAAACTTACAATTAACATTAAAGAAAAATCTGTAAAATGTGGTTAATTTGTCTTTTTCATTTATAATTGTCTCATTTCAAGTCGAAGCCAGTAAACTTTACATAGGAGCTTGGCTTACGCCTCCTTTGCTCAACTGGAGGCGGTAGTATTTTAAGAATTTCATTCACATTGATAACAGAAATGTCTGCTTCCTTTGGCCACACAAAATATTCATGACATCTTCTAAGAAATGTAACTATCACTTCATCTTCTTGAGAAGTACCATCATCATCTACCACTTTACCTATGTAATGCAGTTTCGTTTTTTTTTTTTTTTTTGTACTAAACTCAACCAGAACATAGTCTCCTGCTGTAGGTTTCCTACAGCATTCATAATTATCTTCTTCTTCTTCTTCTTCTTCTTCTTCTGCTATCATGTCTACTTTCAACTCTTCCCAACTTTCTTCATCTCTTCCATTTAAATGAATTTCAACATCACTTTCAGAGTCTGATGAATCTTCTTTTGTACGCCTTTTCCGCTCGTTTTGGAGATTGGTAGCACTGATGTTTCACCACTTGTTCCTGCTTGAAACTGATCTTGAAGAGGTGGACAAGGTTCAGTATCCTCCAAAGTGACACTTTTTCCTGGCTCAACAAACCATATCTTCTTTCTTGTGGGGCCATTTCTTTTCTTTGAATAGCGCATTTCTTTCAAGAAACTTAAAACTGACTCTGCAATGTCACTAGCAACTGAAGAATTATTGTCAGTTTCTAGGACAGACCTCACAATTTTGCCGCTAAGACTGAAATTAAAAGGACGCAAACATGAAAATATGAAACAAACAAGTGAATAATAAAATATGAATATATTAATTGTATACAATATTTAACAAGAGTAATCTAACATAACCTATAAGACAATTCTATGTCTCGAGTCGTTGTCACTTTGTCAGCTGCTGAAGTTAGCCAATTAGATTGCATCGCGGGCGAATTCAACTGGGCTTGAGAACCATGCCAAGAAATCAACATCGAACACACACACCCTGGGGGTTTCAGCCGGTATCACGCCGCGATCTTGTTAGCTCGGAGGTCCGTGTTCAAGCCCCTCCTCTGGCGAAGTTTTATTCATCGACTGGTGCTTTCATGCCGGTGTTAAAGCTACTCGCAGAATTAGCAACACCGTCTCGCAAAGCCCATCTGAATTAGCCGCAAAGTGATCTGGTTGGCTAACTTCAGCAGCTTAATTAATTAATTTCCTGTGGCTATTTCTAGCTGGGTGCAGCTCTTGTAAGGCAGACCCTCCGATGAGGGTGGGCGGCGTCTGCCATGTTATTGTGGTGAAGGATAGTGTTATGTACGTATATGGTGCGTGAGTTGCAGGCATGTTGGGGACAGCACAAACTCCCAGTCCCCGAGCCAAGGGAATTAACCATTTAAGGTTAAAATCCCCGAACCGGCCGGGAATCGAACCGAGAACCCATAGGACCAAAGGCCAACACAGTAACCATTTAGCCATGGAGCCAGACATTTGCAGCAGCTGATAAAATGGCAAAAGCAGGAGATATCGAATTATTCCTTTCAAATTATTCATCAGTGTGACCAACCCTCTAACGCTGATATACCCGGTTCAGTTGTTCCCGACCACACTGTATATGGTTCCTTATTACTTATGTTCCTTAATTATATATATATATTTTTTTTTTTTTTTTTTTGTGCTAGTTGCTTTACGTCGCACCGACACAGATAGGTCTTATGGCGACGATGGGACAAGGAAGGGCTAGGAGTGGTAAGGAAGCGGCCGTGGCCTTAATTAAGGTACAGCCCCAGCATTTGCCTGGTGTGAAAATGGGAAACCACGGAAAACCATTTTCAGGGCTGCCGACAGTGGGGTTCGAACCTACTATCTCCCGAATACTGGATACTGGCCGCACTTAAGCGACTGCAGCTATCGAGCTCGGTAAATTATATATATGCCTTTGCTGGTGAGACCTAGTGTTTACAGTGCACTATGTCTTCTGGTGTGGGCTAGAGCAATTTTGTTACTTTCACTGATCTGTCTCTGTCATCCTTGCCTTTGACAGTATGAAAGTGACTGAGGTATGAGCGATGGCAGTAATGCACTCAGCCCCTGCTATGAATGGTGTCAAAATGTTGCTCATATGGTCGGTTGGTGCACGCATTTCATTGGGCTTGGTAGACAGATATGTAATAGCAATTTCCGGTTCATTGAAGAAAGCAACGGGAAACTATCTCACTACTCATTTCACGAGTACGCCTCTTCAGTGTTGGCTGGGTCATCTATGGTGGAGCTGTTGAGGATCAAACCAGCTTCCGGGCTGATGACTGAACATACATACACTAGTGTTCAAAAGTTAAGCATAAGTTACGAGTACGCAGGACAACAGGAAATAGACTGAAAATCGCACGACATGTGCACCTACCAACCTTACGTGTTTGCTCTGTATAGGAAAGGAGTGTTCCCTGCTTTGACTAGCGGCGTAACCGCAAGGTAAACACAGTCAGGGCGTGCGCCCCATATTCCCCCAATCGTATTCGCCTTGTTATAGTGTGCGGAGTGTAGCCTCGTTGTGAATGTGACAACCTAATGGCACAACGACACAATTTGGACCCCGTTTTGCAGGGTAGAATACTCGGCCGCCTGGAAGCAGGCCAGACATAGACCGAAGTCGCCGTATCCTTGAATGTGGCACAAAGTGTCATTTTCAGGCTTTGGAGACGATTTCGAGACACAGGAGATGTTAGTCGTAGGTCAGTACCAGGTCGACCAAAGGTAACCACCCCACAGCAGGACCGATATCTGGCCTTAACCGCCCGACGAAATCGGGGTGCGCCTGCAAGACAATTGTCGGCGGCGTTTGCAGCCGTCTCAGGGGTTGCTGTTTCCCGGCAAACTGTGTACCGGAGGGTCAGAACAGCAGGGATGTTTGCCCGACGTCCAGCGATGTGCGTCCCGCTCACTCCAGCACAGAGACGGGCCCGTTTACTGTGGAGCCGTCAACATCGAAACTGAACCATGAATGAATGAAGACATGTGTTCTTCACAGATGAATCCCGCTTCAGTCTGCAGAACGATTCCCGTCGCACATTAATCTGGAGAGAATTGGGTAGCCGATACAGGAACATAGTGGAACGGGACCAGTATGGTGGTGGTGGCGTCATGGTGTGGAGCGGCATCATGTTGAATGGCCGTACGGACCTGCACATCTTCATGGGTGTTAATGCTCGGAGATACAGGGATGAGGTATTGCGACCACATGTTCGACTCTTCAGAGGTGCGGTTGGTCCAGACTTCCTCTTATTGGACGATAATGCCCGACCGCACCGCGCTGCTCTGGTGGATGCATTTCTGGCTTGGGGAAGACTTCAACGCATGGACTGGCCAGCGAGGTCTGCGGATCTGAATTCTACAGAACATACGTAGGATGCATTGGGAAGGCGAATTGCATCCCGTCAGCCTTCACCAAGGGCCCTCCAAGACATTCGCATTGCCCTTTCGGAGGAATGGGATCGACTGCCATAAGAGCTCTTGGACCATCTGATAGGGAGCATGTCACGTCGCTGCGAAGCATGTGTGGCCGTTAGGAGTAACCACCGCAGAGGTGTGCCTGAGCCGGAAGATACGTACGGTAGGGTGGCCAGTTCCTTTCCGCTCCTCCATTCCCTTACCCCCCCCCCCTACCAACAGCGCGTGGCAACCTATCCAAATCTTGACCACGCCCAATGTTGCTTCACTTCGGAGATCTCATGGGATCCGGTGTTTCAACGCGGCCACGACCGTTGGCTGTATTTACTACAATAACTCAAAAAGCAATAAGCATTCCGAATTAGGCTATTAGCGTAATTTGTGTTGTTGATTGCGTCATCATTCCATAGACTGGTCTGATGCTTCCCACCGTGCCACTCTATCTTGTGCTAAACTTTTCATTTCTACGTCCACATCTAGTATAATCTGTTTATCATATTCATGCCCTGGTCCAACGCTACCGTTATTACCGCCTACACTTTCCTCAAAAACCGAACTCCATAGCTGCAGTCGCTTAAGTGCGGCCAGTATCCAGTATTCGGGAGATAGTGGGTTCGAATCCCACTGTCGGCAGCCCTGACTATGATTTTCTGTGGTTTCCCATTTTCACACCAGGTGAATTCTGGGGCTGTACCTCAATTAAGGCCACGGCCGCTTCCTTCCCAGTCCTAGTCCTTTCCTGTCCCATCGTCGCCATAAGACATATCTGTGTCGGTGCGACGTAAAGCCAATAGCAAAAAAAACTTTCCTCAAAAACTAACTGAACAAGTCCTGGGTGTCTTAGGATGTCCGGTCATTCTACCTCTTCTTCCGGTCAAGTTTCGCCAAATCGTTCTCTTCTCACTAATTCGATTTAGTATCTCATCATTCGTCATTTGATCCATCCATCTCACCTTCAGCATTATTATGTTTTTTTCTACTTCTTTCTGAGCTAGTTATTGTCCATGCTTCACTTCCATTAAATACCACGCTCTGGACAAATTTCTTCAACAACATTTTTTATTCATATAATAATATTCGAAGTGAGCAATTTTTTTCTTAAGAAAGGCCTTCCTTGCTTGTGCTATTCTGCGATGAATGTCCTCACTTCTGCCATCGTTAGTCATTCTACAATCCACGTAACAATATTCATCAACTTCCTTTGAGACTTTATTTCCTGATCTACTATTTCCTGCATGAAGTGACTTCATTTGACTGGAATCCATTACGTTTGTTCTGGATTGATATTCTTTGCACTCCTTCTCCAAGACTATGTCTATACCTTGTAGCACTCCTTCTCCAAGACTGTCTATACCATTCAGCACTCCTTCTCCAAGACTGTGTCTATACCATTCAGCACTCCTTCTCCAAGACTGTGTCTATACCATTCAGCACTCCTTCTCCAAGACTCTGTCTATACCATTCAGCACTCCTTCTCCAAGACTGTGTCTATACCATTCAGCACTCCTTCTCCAAGACTCTGTCTATACCATTTAGCACTCCTTCTCCAAGACTCTGTCTATACCATTTAGCACTCCTTCTCCAAGACTGTGTCTATACCATTCAGCACTCCTTATCCAAGACTGTCTCTATACCTTTTAGCACTCCTTCTCCAAGACTGTGTCTATACCATTCAGCACTCCTTCTCCAAGACTATGTCTATACCTTGTAGCACTCCTTCTCCAAGACTGTGTCTATACCATTCAGCACTCCTTCTCCAAGACTGTGTCTATACCATTCAGCACTCCTTCTCCAAGACTCTGTCTATACCATTTAGCACTCCTTCTCCAAGACTCTGTCTATACCATTTAGCACTCCTTCTCCAAGACTGTGTCTATACCATTCAGCACTCCTTATCCAAGACTGTCTCTATACCTTTTAGCACTCCTTCTCCAAGACTGTGTCTATACCATTCAGCACTCCTTCTCCAAGACTATGTCTATACCTTGTAGCACTCCTTCTCCAAGACTGTGTCTATACCATTCAGCACTCCTTCTCCAAGACTGTGTCTATACCATTCAGCACTCCTTCTCCAAGACTCTGTCTATACCATTTAGCACTCCTTCTCCAAGACTCTGTCTATACCATTTAGCACTCCTTCTCCAAGACTCTGTCTATACCATTTAGCACTCCTTCTCCAAGACTGTGTCTATACCATTCAGCACTCCTTATCCAAGACTGTCTCTATACCTTTTAGCACTCCTTCTCCAAGACTGTGTCTATACCATTCAGCACTCCTTCTCCAAGACTCTGTCTATACCATTCAGCACTCCTTCTCCAAGACTGTGTCTATACCATTCAGCACTCCTTCTCCAAGACTCTGTCTATACCATTCAGCACTCCTTCTCCAAGACTGTGTCTATACCATTCAGCACTCCTTATCCAAGACTGTCTCTATACCATTTAGCACTCCTTCTCCAAGATTGTGTCTATACCATTCAGCACTCCTTCTCCAAGACTGTGTCTATACCATTCAGCACTCCTTCTCCAAGACTCTGTCTATACCATTTAGCACTCCTTCTCCAAGACTCTGTCTATACCATTCAGCACTCCTTCTCCAAGACTGTGTCTATACCATTTAGCACTTCCTCCTCCAAGACTGTGTCTATACCATTCAGCACTCCTTCTCCAAGACTGTGCCTATACTGTAACATATCGCCATATGCCACATATTATTATGAGTAACACACAGGGTTCATTAAAAATGGATTATTGCATGTAGGAGGAAAATGGCTGTTAGGAAGCTATACTGCGCCTAGTTAGAGTGAAGTCGGTACCAAGCATGGATAGACGGACATTTTTCGACGTGTAGGCGCGGAGATTCTGTCCGCTGGTTAACATTTTCAACCAACCACGTGCTGGAGTGGGGAGAACCGAGCTTCCGGAGCTGGCAAACTGCAAGCGAAATGGAGACAACTTGACCCAACCTGGTATAAAATTTCATTGGAATCTGTCAGAAGATATCCGTCACGGAGCCATATTCCACAGTTTATTCGTATGGAGAAAACGAGACTTGAATTGTCATATGCCTGTGAATAATAACATTGTATAATTATGCCTGTTTCATGTGTATTACGTTCAAACCTATAGCCTGGTCTGAACCTGTTTTGGTTGTGGGACCGGAAGGCCAGGATTTACGAGGCGAAGTTCTTTGGCAGGACGGAGGAAGGAAGGTGGTTGAAAAAAGAACTTGAATAGGGGAAGCCGCGCCATGTTAGAAGCTCTGTTTGTTTTAATTATGGTGTTTTACATAGTATAAACAATGATCTGGACAGTTACCTCTGTCTAAAATATTCGTATTTGAGTAGTCGCCAGGGTGCGGGCTGGTGAATGACTGTATACGTTGCTTACTTCAGACTGTGAGTGATTTTCTCATTATATTTTAGGCGTCTCACGTATGTACTTTGCTCACGGTAGCAACGAGTGATCGGGACGCAGGCGCGGAATACGCGTATGCCGTGTGTTCAATATTGCCGTTTTGAAGGACAGGAAACTGCCCGCAATCTAATGGTGCATTTATTTAACTGTAACTCTGTTGCACAGGTTGTTGCCTAATTACAACCTAATCATTAGGGGTGGATCCCATGTGCTTGTTGATTAAAGAAACGGCGAATAAGAAGACTTCCACAACAGCTATATTGGAGGATACCGAAGCCTACTGGAGAATCATGGCCGTCTTTGGACTCGAGAGGACGAGGCTTCGATTCCTGGAGATCGCTGAGATGTCAGGCTAAGGCCTGAATGACACCAGCGGTCATGTGACCGCCGTTGCTGGTTCCTGTCGTCAAAGCTAAGCTTTCTAATGTCTATTAGCATGTTGTAGTTATCAGATAGATATACTATAGGCAAATTAGATTTCTATGTAAATATTTGTGCATATTTAAAGTCAGCCAGTTAGGCGTATGTCTTGATTTAACTTCAGTAAAGTAAATGTGTTCATAAGCTATAGCATGTATTAGCTTGGGACGTGAGTGTGTTATATAGATAGTTGGGGTTTAAAGGGAATGCTTAGGATATATTTAGTGTTGTGTGAATTCATTCACTGGGGACATGTTTCTGTCTGTGTGTTCTACGACTTCATTTGAGATTTATTTGGATAGCGTCCTCACAGAGTTTTTAGGCCTTAAGCCTTAAATGTCGCATGGGAGCGAGGGTTATGTTTTCAGGATTAGAGAAGGATTTTTCTTTATCCTTTATTTACTGTCATCTCTGCACGCAGCATGCATTTCAGGTACCATTAAGACGTGCGACAGAGCTGTGGACACCGTCGAGTGAATTAAGATCTTTAGATATGCAGGGAAAGCAGATTTTGGAGTTGATACGGGTCGGACTTATGTGACGCGAGTTGTAAGGCTAGAGGATGCTTATATATGGATAACGGGGGGCTAAAACTAGGAGAGTGTACCTAGGGAGTGAAGCCAAGAGGCCTGAGCGCCCATCTGTGTTGAATTAAGTGGGGGTCGAACCCACGTTACGTTGAGCAAAGAGCTCGTGTAACCCGAAATGGCTAGGGAGGCCAGATATGTGTATGAGATAGGCAGTAGCCCTATGTATTTGCTGAGGTCGAGGTATTATTGTATGTGATTTCGCCGGCTGTTGAAAACAAGAGCCGAGCTTGTTATTGTGAGGAGAGGAACCTTGTCTCGGGTACGGAGACCTAAGCCAGGCAGGCCAAGCTGGCTAGTGAATGAATGAAGGCCTTAGCTGACAGCGAGCAACTGAGTCCAGCCTGTTAGAACAATTCTAAGAAACCTGCAGCCCCTTGCTAGCCCGTCGCGTTTTGGTTTGTGTGTCACAGCTGTATGCATTCCTTTCAGTGAGGGTGCAAGTCGGAAGTATTGTGCCGGGCCAGGCGCTATTGGTCTACGCCCACATATAGGAGCTGAACTCAGATTGATATCCCATTATATGCATTTTCCCATGTGTCCTTTGTTTACAGGTGTGTGTGTATGTACATATGTTTTTCTGATGGTGTTGTGACCAGTGTTTTATTGTTTAATTTGCTTAACCAACGTTGTTTAAATGCGCGTCTATTTTAGCTCGTAAGCTAATAGCTGGGTTGTAAGGTTTCTTAACCATTCTCATTTGCATATGGCTCGGGCCATATTTAGAATCTGTGTTTTTCTTTTGGAAGGGAGAGTAGGATGGCTTGAACAAGAGGTTTATTTATCCCCGTGTCCGAATATATTTGCATCGGACCGTGTTTATATCAAGTTAATGTGTATTTGCCTAATAGTGTATTTTCTGATAACGCGGCATTTTCTTGGACAATTTTAGTATTGTGAAAGTTAGACATGAAATTAGAAAGTTTAGCGGCGGCGACAAACCACTCGAATGTAACGCGTATCCAAGTACATTTTTCCCTGTGATCATAAATATTTGTTCCTCGGGTCGTAACCCGATTTACGTAAATTTGATTCACCATGTATTTTTCAAATAATGTGCTCGGCACAGAATTTCTTTGGCCCAGAGAGGTCGTTGGTTCGTTTAATTTTTCTTTATTCGTGACATTTAGTATGAATGATATCTATGTTTTATTGAATAAATCCATCTTTGCTTTTATTTGGGGTTCTTATTCACTAGAATATTGACCGTAGATCCTGTCCAGGTACTAATTTAGTACGATTGATATTATTGCTTGATTTATTTTCTCCCAAACACATCGAACCATTCCACGCGTTCTTTACGCTGTAGCTAGCCCACTTTTATGACAGGGGATACGGTTCAATACCATTCAGCACTCCTTCTCCAAGACTCTGTCTATACCATTCAGCACTCCTTCTCCAAGACTATGTCTATACCATTTAGCACTCCTTCTCCAAGACTCTGTCTATACCATTCAGCACTCCTTCTCCAAGACTCTGTCTATACCATTCAGCACTCCTTCTCCAAGACTGTGTCTATACCATTCAGCACTCCTTCTCCAAGACTGTGTCTATACCATTCAGCACTCCTTCTCCAAGACTATGTCTATACCATTCAGCACTCCTTCTCCAAGACTCTGTCTATACCATTTAGCACTCCTTCTCCAAGACTCTGTCTATACCATTTAGCACTCCTTCTCCAAGACTGTGTCTATACCATTCAGCAGTCCCTCTCCAAGACTTTGTCTATACCATTTAGCACTCCTTCTCCAAGACTCTGTCTATACCATTCAGCATTCCTTCTCCAAGACTGTGTCTATACCATTTAGCACTCCTCCTCCAAGACTGTGTCTATACCATTCAGCACTCATCTCCAAGACTGTGTCTATACCATTCAGCAGTCCTTCTCCAAGACTGTGTCTATACCATTTAACACTCCTTGTCCAAGACTGTGTCTATACCATTTAACACTCCTTCTCCAAGACTCTGTCTATACCATTCACCACTCCTTCTCCAAGACTCTGTCTATACCATTTAGCACTCCTTCTCCAAGACTCTGTCTATACCATTCAGCACTCCTTCTCCAAGACTGTGTCTATACCATTCAGCACTCCTTCTCCAAGACTGTGTCTATACCATTCAACACTCCTTCTCCAAGACTGTGTCTATACCATTCATCAATTTCTCTAGATCTTCTGCAGACTCAGATAAAATAAAATATAATCGGCAAATCACAGAATTCTCTGATTTCCTCTCCTTGGATTGTGATTCCCTGTCCAAATTTCTCTTTACCGCCTTTTATATGTACACAATGAAAAGGAGAGGCGAAAAACTGCAGCATTATCTTACTACGTTATGGATTGTTGCTTCTTTTTCAATAGCCCTCGATGCTTAGCACTGCAGACTGGTTTTTGTACAGATTTTAGATAATCCTTCTTTCATGATGTCAGATCTCGATCATATTTAAATTCTCAAATAGCTTAGTACAATCGACATCACTGGATGTCTTTTCTGTATCTACGAATGCCATGAACGTGGATCTGTCCTCCTTAACTCGACATTTCTAAGATCAGGTGTAAATTCAAGATTGCTTCACCTGTTTCCATATTTCTTCTGAAGCCAAACTGGTCTTCCATTCTTCTGTAAATAATGCATGTTAACATTGGTTCGGTAGTTTTCACACTTGTCAGCACCTGCTTTCTTGGGACATTCTATCTGAATGAGGATTGCACTTCTCCTTTAGTAATGCTGATGGTTTGTCATCAATTTCAAGTGCCTTGTTCGTATATTTAGGTGTCTCAAAGCTCTGTCAAATTCCGACCTCAAAATTAGGTCTCCCATTTCATTAGCATCAACAGCCTCATCTACTTCTTTCAATTGATACAATTATTTAATAGGTTCCTGCCATATTTTTGCCCTATAATAAGTTTTCCGTCTGAGCTCATAATAGGCATACACCTAGTTTTGCTGCCTCCAACGGTTTTCTTGATTTTTCTAGATGCAGCGTCCACATTTCCTAGAGCTATACAATCTTCAACGTCCTTGCATTTCTCTTTCAGCCATTCTTTCTTAACTGCCCTGCATTTTCTATCTACTTCATTCTTTTCTGCCCTCCTCAAATGTTTCATTATCGTAGTTTCGCCGTTCGTCAATCAGGTCTAGTATCTCCTGAGTTATCCGCTGATTCTTACTTGATCTTTCCTTTTCTCCTAACCTTATTTATCAGCACTGCTGATCACGTTCTTTATGACCGTCCAATTTTCACCTACTGTATTTCCTTCAGCCTTTTCATTTAGTCCTTGTGCAACATGTTTCTTGAAACAATACCACACTCTCTTTTCCTTTCATTTTTATAGATCTTAACTCCTTTCATTCCTTCATCTATTTAATTTTTCAACGTCAGACAGCATTTCATAACCACCAAATTGTGGTCAGGGTCCACGTCTGCTCCTGGGAGGGTCTTGCAAACCAACACCTGATTTCTGAATCTGTGAATTCTATTTGATACTATCCAGTGTCTCCAGGTATTGCCAATATATATAGTCGTCATTTGCGGTGTTAGAACCAAGTATTAGAAAGGGCTAAATTATGCCAGGTACAGAATTCTACCAATCGACATCCTATTTCATTCCTTTGTCCCAGACCAAATTCTCCATCTTTTCGTTTCTTTGGCCTAGCACTGCATCTCAGTTCCACTCAAAATTAGATTATCATGACATTTTACATATTGTATAAAATCTTCTCTCTCTTCATATGTCCTTCCAATTTCTAAATCAACCGGTGAACTAGTAGGCATACGGGCCTTCGCTACTTTGATAGGCATTGGTATGGAGTCTATATTGACAACAATAATCCGTTCACTGTGCTATAACCGCTGCCCTGTTGTCTTATTCATTATTAAACCAATTCCTGCTCTTCTTGCCGATGTACTTCACTTATACCTATTACATCAAACTTTAGTATACCCATTTCCCATTTCATATTATCTAATCTCGTACAACGATTCAAACTTCTAACATTCCACGCTCCAACTCTTAGAATTTCAGTATTCACCTTTCTGATGATTGTCTCTTCTCCTGTAGTCCCCACCCAAAGATCACAATGGGGGTCTATTTTCGTTCCAGAATATTTTACCCAGGAGGAATCCATCATCAGGACATCATTCTTTCATACAGAAAGAGCTGCACGTAGTTTTCCGTTGTTTTCAGGCGTTTGGCAGTATCAACATAGCTTATCAGTCATTAGTGAAGTACTGTAGTCACAGTGTGATAATTCTTATTATCTAATAAAATATGCATAAAATGAAATGCTTAATCGCCGCACTTTTTGGTGCCACTTTGTGCACGCCCTCGGGTGTGCATGTAAAATATGCCCTACTGTTGGCCAATCACCTTGTAATAACTGATTAATTACACATACAATAACCGGAAGTTCTAATACTTTAATCTGTGATGGGCGCCAGCTACAAATAAATGTAACAATTATAGAGCGAGACTCTTGAATATCTCTAGGGTATGGCGTAATCGCTTACTTGACAGTATAACCGAGAATAGGTTCTGGGAAAAGGATATTGTTGTTTAGTTCCCAACTAAAATTTGGGATTACCTGTTCTACCATGAAATAAAACAATTAACTGCACTTAATATTAAACAAATATATTCTTAAATTCTGAAATGAAATAGCGAGATTTGCTGCGATACGGAAATTACAAAATAAAACTCCGAAATTCAAGTGGAATGAAGCTCTAAGCATTAAATTTAGAATACACTTGACCGGACATTTGAAATCTTCGTACATGAAATGCAGGAAATCATCAACGTAAGCGTTTCTTTCTTAATTAGATCCTCTAAGATGAGGTGTAAATTCAGGATTGCTTCACCCGTTTCTTCATTTCTTCTGAAGCCAAACTGATCTTCCATTCTTATGTATATAATGCGTGTTAACATTCGTTCGGTAGTTTTCACACTTGTCAGTGCCTGCTTCCTTGGGACATTCTGTTTAAAACCGGATTGCACTTCTCCTTTAGTAATGCTGATGGTTTGTGAGAAGGTGCTAACATAAGGGCCTAGGAAAATAGGAACATTCCCAGAGAGGAAGCTAGGTGGACCGAGGTGAGGGAACTTTCCATCTGTAAATCCATCTGTCTTTTATTCACTGACAACAAAATATGTACAACATTATAACTGAAGCACTCTTTCAAAAGTAAACCAATAAACTCCTATTGGCCTCTTACGTACAAGAAAGAACAGGAGATCTATTATCTCCAGAAAATATAATGGAAACAAGTAGTACTAGAAAGTAATATTAAACTTTAACATTAAAGAAAAAGAAACGGCCTTCAACTGGCCATAGGCCCCTGGACTACGAACCCGGCCCATCCAAACAGCACAGCACATACAGAAGCACAACTCAAATCCACTTACACACCCATTCGCGGCCACAAGCATTAACCTCTCACTCAATACACTCACATACAACATTCACTCACGACTTACGCTCCGATGTTCGCAGCCCAGAAGCCTTGGGTTCGAAAGGAACCTCCCAGTAGTTGCTCAAATAATAAGTGAGAGTCTAACACTGGATGCAACCAGCCACCAAGACTACGTTTGAGAAGGGAAGGGGAAGGGACAGGAGGGGGAACAACCAATGTAGAAACTCACTCACAGCGCAGGCGCACTTCAAGTGTCTGTTAGAGTCTTGTGAGAGAGCGTAATAGAAGTTTCTCGTAACACAATTTCTTAAATATAAAATTAAAATATTTCTTAAATGAAAATATCTGTGATATCTGTCATCAATTTCAAATGCCTTGTTCCTATATAGGTATCTCAAAGCTCTGTCAAATTCTGACCTCTGGTTCACATTACAGTACCTTCTTGTGACGTATTCCTTGGAACTGGCATCAGCTGTAGGTATCTCAAACATAATTTGGTGACCTATCATCTTACCTTCACCAACGAAAGATAGCATGGTCTATATTATAAAGCAAACTGTTCATTCAGTTCCACGCGTTGTCCACTACATCATTTGTCTCCATCTCAATGACTTTATCTTCGCTTGCTCAGAAACGACACAAGTCGAGTCGACTGAACATAGACGATCTAATACATCAGATAACTGAAGAGTCGGTATCCAACTGCCTGCCTCCTCACCATCCAACTGGCTGACTACCATCCATCTGACTACTCACCATGGGATACAAGCTGTTTTATAGATTCTCATTGTCACATGGTTCACCTCACGTCATGGGTAAATCAGACCATGATCTCACTCAAACCAAGCTTAAAAGTAATGCACCTTGTGTGCTAATAGCCGCAGGCAGGGTAAAACTTCTTGAAAGCACCTCCTGTTTCCAAATGAACGCAGTGACATATGGGTAGTAGCATGACTCCACACTAAATGTAACTGTATTGCACAAATCTAGTGCAACCCCTTAAACGTTAGTTCACATAGTAAAATAACCTCTTACATAAAACAGCAAATCTCGCAGTATACAAATTCCCTTAATTCCAACACACACACGTACGTATAGTACATAACAGGTGAAATTAAATGGAGCGAGCGGTAAATAATTAATAGCGAAATCAGATGATGAAATATAATAAAAAATAATTAATAATATTAACAATAATAATAACAATAATAATTACTGAGGAATGTTTGTAACGGGATGTTCTAAATCTAACTATCTTTCTGTTTTTTTCCCAAGTTGAGCTTTACATCGCATCGACAAAGATAAGTCTTCTGGGCTAGGAGTGGGAATGAAGTGGCCGTGGCCTTAATTAAGGTACAGTCCCAGCATTTACCCAGCGTAAAAATGAGACACCACGGAAATGCAATCAATCAATCAATCAATCAATCAATCAATCAATCAATCAATCAATCAATCAATCAATCAATCAATCACTACTGATCTGCATTTAGGGCAGTCGCCCAAGTGGCAGATTCCCTATCTGTTGTTTACCTAGCCTTTTCTTAAATTATTACGAAGAAATTGGAAATTTTTCGATCATCTCCCTTGGTTTATTCCAATCACTAACTCCCCTTCCTATAAACGAATATTTGCCCCAATTTGTCCTCTTGAATTCCAACTTTATCTTCATATTGTGATCTTTCCTACTTTTAAAGACACCACTCAAACTTATTCGTCTACTGATGTCCTCCCACGCAATCTCTCCACTGACAGCTCGGAACATACCACTTAGTCGAGCAGCTCGTCTCCTTTCTGCCAAGTCTTTCCAGCCCAAACTTTGCAACATTTTTGCAACGCTACTCTTCTGTCGGAAATCGCCAAGAACAAATCGAGCTGCTTTTCTCTGGATTTTTCCAGTTCCTGAATTAAGTAATCCTGGTGAGGGTCTCATACACTGGAACCATACTCTAGTTGGGGTCTTACCAAGACTTATATGCCCTTTCCTTTACATCCAACAAAACCTGGTCAGACTATCGCAAGAAAAGTCACAGCGAGAAGATGAAGAGATTTTGTCAGGAAAAAAAGGTGGGCATAACGATGAAAGAAAGAAAAATAATAACACACAATTTACTGTTCTTAGAGCACATCAGAGTTCAAGAATTTCATGCATTTGTATTAGTCCAAGATGAAAGTTAACTATTACTACTTGCTTACAAGAAAAAAAAAAAGAAAAAAACAACAGCCGCATGTGCAGTTATTGGAACTGAACAAAGTTTCTTTATTTCACAAATTGACTCTTTAGCTGTGGCACCTGTGTTACTTTTAGTTAATTTAGAATGCTTTTCATATTTGAAATCGCGTGACTTATAAATGACAGTAAAAATAATATACACAGTTTTCAACGTTTAACTATTAATTTGAAAAATGTTATATTTAAACTATTCACACACACACACACACACACACACACGCGCACACACACACACACACACACACACACACCTCAAAAAAGACAAATAAAAAGGTATATGGTTTAGAATTCGGTAATTCTCTTACACTTACTGGGTTTGTGTGATGGGTGAGCTTGAATTTGTGATGAAAGTAGATCCAGTCTTGGTTGGATATTTGAAAGAGCAACCCACAGATCCCCTTCCGGCTTCGCCTTGATGGATGCCATTGCGGAAAGTGCTCACTCACACAAGCAAGTTGAAGCGAAGTGTAATAACACGTCCAATGCTTTTCTTGATAAGTTGGGATATTCATTCCGAATCTGCACCCAAAAATGTTCAAGAGACTTAAATTCATTTCTTAGTGTTCTGTCACTTTAGAGTTCTATTAGCTCCTCCTGTTCTGCCGTTGACAAGGGGCTGTTATGTTCGTATCGATCTGACTGCAAATCCAGTCATACACAGATGAAGGTTCAGGAAATTTATCTCGAAATATTGACGTAGGTTTTAGAGATGTTTACGGTAATTCCGCTATTTTTTTTTACCAAAATCTAACTCATTTTCCTCCAGGAATTCTTTCAGACAAGAAAATGTCTCACAATTACCTTTAGTCATCTGTGTTTTCCAAAGTCCTTTCGTCCAATATTCGGGAGACAGTGGGTTCCAACTCCACTGCCGGCATCCCTGAAGATGGTTTTCCGTGGTTTTCCATTTTCACACCAGGCAAGTGCTGGGGCTGTACCTTAATTAAGGCCACGGACGCTTCCTTCCTTTCCTGTTCCATCGTCGCCATAAGACCTATCTGTGACGGTGCGACGTAAAGCAAATAGCAAAAAAAAAAAAAAAGAATATCCTTTCGTCCTTGAAATCACACGTTGTGATCACTTAGTTTCTCAAATACGTCAACCAAGTAGAACAGTACTGGAAGCCATTTTTCATCCAGAAACAGAGCTGCGAGTGTAGGACCGGTGTCCAATGGGAAAGGATGAAGTTCATTCTGCAGCTCCACAACGCGACGAAGGACTCGACCACGAGACAACCAACATGCCTCCTACAGTAGAAGCGAATCATGTGTAGATCCCATCTCTCCGCAAAAAATAGAAAATGGCCTACTGTTGAAAGCTCTTGCTTTCACAAATTTTGCAGTACTACTGTAATTCCATCGTTCATCACTTTATTGACTTCTGGTTGCAATACTTTTGAAGCCAGTGCCTGGTAGTGTATCATGAAATGAGTGAATTTTACAGAATTAATAGCAGCACTCGCTCTTGCTCTGAACCCCTTTTTAGTTTCAGTATATGATGCGGCCCCATCGGTACATATACCAACACAATTTGTCGAAGACAGATTGTTGTCAGTGAAAAAGGAATTCACAAGAGAGAAAATATCTTCGCCTGTAGTTCTCCCTTCCAGAGCTTTACAAAATAGAAAATCCTCATACATTTCATTTTCATAACAGTAGCATACAAAGACAAGAAGCTGGGCACTATTTACGACATCAGTAATGTCATCAACCTGCTGGGCAAATTTTGGGGTACCATGAAGACGTGGTAGCAATTGATCCTTTATGTCAGAGGCAGTAGTGGCTCGTGACATTTTACTCTGGCAGGGCTGTGCCGCCATCTCTTTCCCCTCTCCAGTCGGTCCAGTTTTCACTGACAAGCACCACGATACTTTTAGATGAATCGTAATAATAATAATAATAATAATAATAATAATAATAATAATAATAATAATAATAATACTGGCTGAATAGAAATCTGCTTGCTTGCACTACAACATTAATTAATTAACTACACTACAATGGCATTTATGCACACACATTAATAGGTTAACAGCTACTGAAATCCCAACTATTATGGCACTGCACTGTTTCACTGATCACAATCATAAGTGATAATAACGACATTCATGATAAGAAATAAACAGTGCACTCCCGAATTTCTCTCTCCTTTCTCAAATTTCAAAGCATGAAAACGTATTTAACAATTTGACCACCCTAAAATTAGCGCCGTCACGTTATGCTTATATATTGAATCGTTATAGTAACTTCTTTATAGAACTAAATTGTTTAAATAGTCAGGATAATGGAATTCATTGTTTTATACAATGTTTTGGAAGTAATATCTGACAACAAAATACGTGGCGGGGGGGGGGGGTGAGGGGGGAAGCCTAGTTACATTGTAAAGTGGTTGGAAATGTTGCTGAATTCCGCCGTTCCGCATATCTACACTCTTCCTTCCCCTGACAAGTCTATATTGTCTTTCCAGGCTTCTCTCGCACCTCGCACACTTGCTAACTCCATGGACGTACTGAGAATTCTGCCGGGCACACCATACACCCGCCTGCACTCTTCCTTCCCCTAACAAGCCCATATTGTCGTTCCAGACTCCTCCCGCACCTTGCTAAGTCTAGGGACATACTTAGGGCTCTTCTGCCACAGTGCGAGCGCCTTAAGACTAACGAGAAAGCATCGTGCTTGCTGGACAGCAGCCATAGTCTGAAAGCCTTTGCATTTCATTGAAAATAGAAAAGCAAAATGTATAGAGCCGAAACAAAGCATTATATAACGGAATAGCACACCACATTAGTTCGACTTCGCTACATTTGTCCGTCTCTTTTTGCAGTCATTTACAGAGTGAATTAACGTTAAATGTTTTTAGAAAGGCGGCAGGGCGGCGCCCAAAAGCCCTTCATGCACGAACCGCCACTGGTCAGAGGCTATTGTATCAATACGACGAGCCACAGTGTCATCTGAGAACGTTATCGACTTCAGACACTCGCCGAACTATCCTCCATCCATGATCATGCACATTTTCACGGCTCCAGGAAGAAGTAATTTCTCACTGGTGTCCCATAGGAAAAGATGAAGTTCCTGTTCTTATGTGATGATCTGGATTTTTCAATTAAATAGGATACCTCGAAGGATACTCTTAGAGCTTTTCTTAAGAGCTGTTACGTACTTTTCAAGGAATCTGGCATTTCCTTTTTGTTGTTCCTCATGGCGCTTAAAAAATTCTGTAGGTTTACTTACACAGTCTGGATGCTTTGTCTGCAAGTGTCTCAAGTTTCACAGGCTTTAAACTCTCGTTAGCTAAAATCGCCAAACAAAGAACGCATTCAATTCGTTCATGATTATTCAAAACAATGTTGGTAGAGCCTAATGTCAAATAATCATCTTGATATTTATGCACTTTGCTTTTGGGCGTAGAATTAACGTTGCTGGTGGAAGCAGAAGTAGAAGAGGAAGAACAATGTACTTTGATTGTATTCGAATCTTGTTCTTTATTAAGACTGAATATTTTAGAGGGAGCACAAGTGCTTGATAAATCACTTCTATGGGATCTCTTTCTACCACTGCTAGTAAGCCACTTATCCATGGGTATGGTGATACTTGTAACAGTTTATTGCAAATCGGGCTAACCATTTCCACTAAACACGCACTAGAATTCACTGTTCACTCGCTGTCTTTCAACTGTCCGACTCAGCGTACTGGCCTTTGGTTCAGAGGGTCCCGGGTTCGATTGCCGGTCGGGTCGGGGATTTTAACTTTAATTGGTTAATTCCAATGGCACGTGGGCTGGATGTATGTGTTGTCTTCATCATAATTTCACCCTCATCACGACGCGCAAGTCGCCTACGGGAGTCAAATAGAAAGACCTGCACTTGACGAGCCGAACCCGTCCTGGGATATCCCGGCACTAAAAGAAAAACGACATTTCATTTCATTTCATTTCAACTGACAGCAAAGGCCTGGCTGAGATCGAGTCGACAATGGCAGAAATAGAAGGATCTATTCTTGTAGAGAAGTGGCGGTCACATTCTCAAGCAGCTTATTGTCATTGGTGGTTGTTAAATGTTTGGTAAGACGATACCGATGCGGTTAGTGGGTGAAAGGGTGCTGGGTGGGAAATGTTACTCGCACCTTCACTCACAATGCGTGCTGGCAGGATCTACTGGTCAGTTCTTGTGAAATAAGACAGCCAAAGTACTAGTTTATCAGTCTGCGGTGGAAAAGCTTCCTGCCTAGGATAATAGATGTGAGAATCTGAGAAGAGCAATATTTGTTACAGAATACGAAAAATAAATATTTCAATTAGATTCAGGGCCCCCTTTATCATTCTCTGCGCCCCCCACTTTGAGGACCACTGAGATAGTGTACAGCTTAACAAGCACGATTAAGTATGATGGGGTGAAAGGTATGGAACGTAGTACGTTGCGTAATAATTATCGTACACATTTATTTTGACAATGCGAGCATTACGGTATTTAAAAAAACAAATTTAAAATTTAGTTATTTGGCTCTTGATACAATTAGGAGATTCTATGACAGCTGATCAATGCAGGTCTTCACCTCCACTACCAAGTCCTTCTCCTTCTCAGTAGCTGTCTCCACTTCACTCTTGATACACTGAGTCCCCAGCTCCACTTGAGACTTAACTGCCTCTTCTGAGTCCTTCAGCTGGCGAAAAAAAGAGAAACACAACTTGTTAGTCTAATATCATTAAACTTTCACATTCATCTTAGGCAAGGAATTTCAATGAGAAAACGCACTAATATGTCGCCTGTTTTCATCGTTTCTCCATAAATATTGATGGCTATTATTATTAACTAGCTGATGAAACCGTGCTTCGCTACGGAATTCTACATTGTATAGAGAATTCTAGGTTAGGTAGTGTACACGTTGTGAGTAAGACTGTATTAAATTGCATAGCTTTTAACGTTACCCTAGAAACGCGACGGGGAAGTCACCAAACGTCTCTTCTAATATGAAGACCAGCTAGTCTAGCTTTAGGGTACGTGCCAAAATCATGGTCTGAAGCTAAAGCAGTATTCATACCTAAGCCTGGAAGGGCAAGTTATGCCCAAGGCAAAGCATACAGACCATTATATTTAACCTCATTCATGCTGAAAGAAATGGAGAAAATCTGGATAAATATATCAGAAGAATGGTGCAACTGAACTCAACGTTAGATGAAAATCGGTTTGCATATAGACCTGGCAGATTCACTGAACTAGCACTCCAACAGTTGGTTTGTAAACTAGAGGAAAGCCTAGAATATAAATTGCACTGGCAGCATTTCTAGATATAGAAGGAGCCTTCAGCAATACAACCTATGACTCTATGAGCAAAGGATTGGAAAAGAGCAAGGTGAGTAAAACCGTCGTCAAATGGATTAAATCTATGTTAGACGGAAGGAAGATAAAAGCAACCCTGTTTGAAGAAACGCTGACGGTTAGGGCCACCCGAGGTTGTGCTCCGGGAGGAGTTCTTTCTCCTCTGTTGTGAACCTCGTGGTGAACAAAATCATAGCTATGCTCGACGAACAAGGTTTTAATACACAATGATATGCAGATGACTTCATGCAAAGATCACTTAACCTTGTGGAGAAATGGTGCCGGGAAGAACAACTATCAGTCAACCCGAAGAACGTAACTCTGGTCCCTTTTACAAGAAGGAGAAAATTAGAGGGAAAGAGATCACTGAATCTCTTTGGGCAAGACATAGATATGGAAAAACAGGCTCTGCACCAAGGTGTAGTGTTAGATAAAAATCTAACTTGGAATCCATATATAGAAAGGAACATAACCCGGGCCGAGAACTTGCTGTATGGATGTAAAAGAGCCGTCGGAAAGAGATGGGGCCTAAGACCATCAGTGGTAATGTGTATATATGCAATGATCATTAGACCGTTGATGGCCTATGCTGCAATCACCTGGTGACAGAAAGTAAGCCAAGGAAAAGTCAGTAGTAGATTGGATAGCCTGCAGAGAATTGCATGCATAGCCATAACTGGGGCTATGAGAACTACGCCGACAGAAGCCTTGAATACTTTACTAGACCTCCCATCACTATGCAGTTTCATAAAAGGACAGGCTAGAATGAGTTCATATATATATTGGCACAATCATAGCGCTGGAATGAACAAAGACCCAATCTAGGACACTTTTCTTTTTTCCTTGCAATTTGCTTTACGTCGCACCGACACAGATAGGTCTTATGGCGACGATGGGATAGGAAAGGCCTAGGAGTTGGAAGGAAGCGGCCGTGGCCTTAAGTAAGGTACAGCCCCGCCATTTGCCTGGTGTGAAAATGGGAAACCACGGAAAACCTTCTCCAGGGCTGCCGACAGTGGGGCTCGAACCCACAATCTCCCGATTACTGGATACTGGCCGCACTTAAGCGACTGCAGCTATCGAGCTCGGTAATCTAGGACACTGTAATGGTTTTTGCTAGGGGCTTTACGTCGCACCGACACAGATAGGTCTTATGGCGACGATGGGATAGGAAAGGCCTAGGAGTTGGAAGGAAGCGGCCGTGGCCTTAATTAAGGCACAGCCCCAGCATTTGCCTGGTGTTAACATGCGAAACCACGGAAAACCATCTTCAGGGCTGCCGACAATGGAGTTCGAACCCACTATCTCCCGGACGCAAGCTCACAGCCGCGAGCCTCAACCCTCACGGCCAACTCGCCCGGTAGGACACTGTAAAATTAACAGAGTAATAGCAGAGGAAGTTCTACACATGCCTTCTGATCATATTGTACCAAAGTACAACTTTGAAAAACCGTTTGAGATCTAGATAATAAAAAAAAGGCAGACTGGGATATCAACAAATGGAATACTAAGAAAAAAAAAGTGTGGTAGACTGATGGCTCAAAGACAGGGGATGGCCCAGGAGGAGGGATCAACGGGGAAAGATCTGAGAGATCAATCCAGATGAGCCTGGGCAAACACACTACAGTCTTTCAAGCGGAAGTGACAGCTATCACAACATGTCTTTAAGAAAATCTGAAAATGAACTATAAGATTAAGCAGATTTTCATTTTTTTTTTTACGGACAGCCAAGCGACCATTAAGACACTAGAAGCAGTCTGGGTAATATCCAGAATTGTTTGGTATTGCCATTCACTTCTCCTGAAGCTCTCAAAGTAAAACATTTCCAAAATATTATGGGTACCAGGGCATGCAGGTATAGAAGGAAATGAAAAGGCAGATAAACTGGCCAGGAAAGGGGCAGAAACACATTTTGTAGGCCCAGAACCTGTATGTGGGATTTCCTACGGACAAGCCCGACACTACATAGTGTAACCGTTCATCACCACGCCATAGGCATGTTAGGAGGCCCAGTCAACAATATATGCCCTTTTCCGCAACATTCTGCGACATAATGTGTCGTAATTAGCAATTTACGCCCCAAAGCGGGATACGAGTTGCGGTACGCAAGCTCGAAGGGAGCAGGTCTTTGTGCTTGCACCGAGAGGAGGAAAGCCAGTTACCGCGTAACCTTGAAATTGCGCTCTCACTCGAAGCGAGAAAGAAGAAGAGAGGACGCTACGCGTAAAATAGTATTTGATCAGAGAGTGAAGTGGATCAAGGCGTGTTAACCCCCAAGAAATAAAAATCCTTACTGATTTAACCGCACATTCCTTGGTGCCAACCAACCATATTTAAATAATAAGAATAAGAATAAGAATAAGAATAAGAATAAGAATAAGAATAAGAATAAGAATAAGAATAAGAATAAGAATAAGAATAAGAATAAGAATATTTTTATTTGAGATAACCTATGGAAATTTATGAGCAAGGACTCATTTGAACCGGCGTATTTTATACAAATTGATGATGTAAATAAACGCAATACTTTAAGAATGGATCGGTAATAACGCATGTCATACAGTAGTGCGTAGCTTGAAGCCAAGTGTTAAGATCTGGTAACGTGAGAAAAATGTGGGAGTATCTACGGGATAATCCATGACGCGCGAATTTATGAAAAGGACGCTTTCGAGATTGCGAACAACCCAACGATTGCATATACATGAAATTAGATCAGTATAAAACAGGAATGAAGACCTAGTAATTTGATTACCCTCACGTCGCTGGAAGATCATGATTAGCGGATCGGAAATTCGATTGGGGGTGTGGTTTACCACCTTTCCGACCACTCAGCCAAAATATTATAAATAAAACCCCTACCTAGCTCAGGGAACCGATTGTAATTTGTACGGCTGTAGTGTTTACGGTCCGCCCGTGGTGTAGGGGTAGCATGCCTGCCACTTACTCGGAGGCCCCGGGTTCGATTCCCGGCCAGGTCAGGAATTTTTACCTGGACCTGTGGGCTGGTTCGAGGTCCACTCAGCGTACGTGATTAGAATTGAGGAGCTATCTGACGGTGAGATAGCGGCCCCGGTCTAGAAGGCCAAGAATAGCGGCCGAGAGGATTCCTCGTGCTGACCACAAGACACCTCGTAATCTGCAGGCCTTCGGGCTGAGCAGCGGTCGCTTGGTAGGCCAAGGCTCTTCAAGGGCTGTAGTGCCATGGGGTTTGTTTGTTTTGTAGTGTTTACGTGTCAGTGCGGAACTGTGCAAAATGGATAACAGTGTGTGAAGAAATATATATCAGCGCGGTAAAATATCGCGAAAATAAGGCATGTAATACGAGATAAGTACGGTAGTGATGAATAGAGGTGTTATTTCAACATTTATTCCTATAAATGCTTGTAACTTTAGTGACGGCTCATGACGAAATTATCAAAGAACGGGCATACCCATAAGGTCGCTCAGTATTAGTGAGACAGCCGATTACATTTAGTGATTAATAGTGGTCGATTTTAAGGCATTTAAATAGTGAGTGATACTCAATAAATTAATAGAACGGGGCTCTTGATAGAAGAACGTTTGCATACTCCATGGACACTCATGTTAAGTAACAGTAACCAGTAATCAGGCAGCCTGATAAAAGGGGAATGAATAGTGATTTACACAAACCGCTATTCGGGTTAGTCCATTTGAATCAATGAGTAGATCTAATCACCAGTAGGTTCTTTGAAAACGCATAAACAGTGTTCATTAACCAATTTCACATTTTTGCCTGTATGTTCATGAGTGATCGTCGAACCAAGGATTGGAATCAACTAGAGTCGCGCCTAGTGCATGCATTCATCTCTTCAGGGAACATCGAGATATTCAAACAGTAGGAAACCACAGTTCGAGACATCATAGATGACACCACGAGGAAGAGGAAGCTAAGACTATCTACGTGTGAAGCTGCCGTGATGGAGTTCTAAAAACCCCAGGTGTACCCTCGAGATGACACAGTATCGATGAGTACATTTTTTAATATACTAGGCATGAGATCTGCACGTTTGCATATTGATGTAATTGTACATACCAATCTTCTATATTTTTACGTAATTAATAACATTAAATGTAGGGGACACTATACGCGTGTTACTGGGAAAGATTGTTTCATTAATTTAATGAGGATTTCTTCTGTGATTTGAGTATAATCACTAATATTTCAGCGGGCTCATTTGCATGAATTAACTTCAAGTGTGTGTGAAGCATATATTTCAAGGTAAGAACAACACTTCAGCAGAATTTATGATTTCTTCCCAATTTTACTAACTGGTATGTACATAATAATTTGAATATATATATTGCACAGTTGCTTCACATGGTAATGCAGGTATTTTTATAAATCCCTTAATAATTAAGAATATGATCATCAAAGATGTTCAAACCCGAGGTGCAACTTATGAATTGCAGTATATAGATACGCGAGTGAGATGGTATTAGTGAAATGACCTGTGGGAATAGAGTCTTCCATATAAATGAATAAGGTGTATTGAGATGCAGTAGCGTGAAAATGGGGAAAATGAGACTTGTGAAATGTTCGAGATGACAGAATGACAAAGAATTAGAATAATGATGGTTATCGCAACGTATTGAATTAGGCTGTATATGGCCAGAACAATGGCTTCTGAATAATTTTGTGTTTGGAAACGAGCAAAATGAGAAGTGAAGAAAGAAAACAGAGAGTGCCCTTGTTGCTCACCTGGTTGAACGCTGGTCGCAGCAAGAGAGACAGATTTACGATGTAAGGGATTTGCCTGGTCCCGTGCGCGGGCCGAGTCGTCTTTAAGAGCTCTCAGAAAATTAGCCCTAGTAGTCTCCTTCATTCACCACTACATTAACAATCCCACGCCAATGATGTATTGTGACTAGTGTTGAGAATGCTATGAGTCTGTAGAGAACGTATTCCTCCCCACTTTTTATCTGTTAAATTAGCTCGTGATAGGAGTTTCAGATTTTTTCTCCTTGTAAGCTGGCGAACGTGAGTTCGATCCGTGTCAGGACGATGAATTTGGGCAGACATCATATGGCTTGACTAGGCCATATCTTCAAGATGTATTGTTTGCCAATGTGTTTATTATTCCTTTGTATAATGTATTCATGTATTTATGTTGTTCTTAAGTGTTTTATGGTGATGGGTAGGAAACCAACGTTGTATTGATCCGCTTCGTATACAACAGGGCAAAGTAAACACAGAAATACGTGTATGTGTTCAGTATAATATGTAATTGATGTGGTCAGGTAGACCATGTGTTCGATATGCAGCGGCGTGATCTCGTGGGTAGAAAAATGTATCCAATTATCTGTCAGAAATTCCATAACCATCACGACCAACTAAAATAGTATGGCCTAACAAGAAAATGTCATTCATACATTACGGTCAATCCATTCAATTAATGGATACCTTCGAGTATCATTGCTAAGTGCTAAATAAAACCTGCTTTTGTGCAAACTGTATATAGTACTAGTGCGCGCTAATAAGGTGATTTAAAGTATGCCAAATGATAGCCCAAACAGTGTATGAACTGGCAAAGACTTTGAGGCACTCTGTATACAAATGATCTTGTTTGTGTAATAATATTATTATCTCGTGCGTTATCTCCTGTATTTTATCGTGTGATTCTATCAGTTTAATTAAATTCTTAGTAAATATTGGGAACAAAACCCTTCTCATTTAATAATATTAGTGTATTCCTCTTACATTAAAGAGAACACTACTTTCGTTATATTTAATGTAGCGCCCATTTTTCTCTTACGAACATTCCATTACCCGTGTGCTACTGAGCTTTACCCGTTGACGCAATGAAAGTAGGCAGGATGGGATTTCGAGCCCCGGGAAGTGATTTCCGGAGATTCTCATACAAAGAACTCCATTTATATATTTATTTGTGAAACCGGTTTATTTAAATGAGGCCCGGGATTAGTACAATAGGAAAATGGGTACAAAAGTAACAAATGAAAAACTGGAAAAATACTGCAAAGGAACTGATAAAAGGACCAAACAAGAATCATACTAAAGAACTGTTGAAACTCAGCAGAGGAAATATAAGATGGGTAGTAAGACTGTTGACGGGAATTGTGTAGGAAATTCAATGAAGCAGAGGAATCAGCTGAACACATACTTTTCGAATGTGAGGCGCTGGGTAGAATCAGGCTCTCCACTCTAGGACTACCAGGTGAAGAGAGAGAAAAAAAATCCAAGAAGACCCAATAAGAACAAACTGCTGCTTTGTGAAGGGAGCAGGAATATCTCGGTGCGAATGAAGTAAAAACATGGTAGCAAACATCTTAGTGATCGACGCTAATTAGGAACGAATATGTAGTGGCCCCATAAATAAAAGAATAAGAATAAGATACGAAGACTGAGTTAAAGGAATTTTCATTGTAACGGTAGGACTGCCTGCCTACCACGTCGCAATCAAGTTGGGAAGTTTTCATTATAATGGCAAGCACTCAATCTCCACCTGCGTTTTTAATCCTCAAAAATACTGTCTTAGTAGTTTTCCCAACTGAAATGAACATAGGTCATTACAATTACGTCAGATGGAATGGCACGATTAAAAGCAATACTTTCATATGAAATACTCGATCAAATGAAAAACCGCGCATTGTCTTGCTTTCAACGAACAGCACTACGCTTCCGATCTAACAATCCAAAGTTCCAGATATGGAATGACCAAGCCGCAGACAACAGTGATCCGTGAACACTCTTCGTCCTTTTTCGGCAGGGTGGGAGGGAGGGGTCGAATAGTAGAGAGTCCCAGGGCAAAAACTATGCTCTTTTATTAACCTGTTTTCTACGAGTACTCGATGAATCAGAAAATATCAATTCACTACACTGGCGGCTGAAAGAACTATCTGACTTGGAGGCAAATTCTTCCTCCAAGCCAGAGGAGAAACCCCCTCTTCACTGCTAATTTTGAATAAAATGAAAGCAGAATTTAATAAAAGTGAAGAGGAAGAAGCTTTTCTTAAGAAACAGGTCTTTTCAGAGTTGAATTTTAAATTATTTAGTGAATTGTGGTGCTATAATTTGGAATAGGCCTAAATTGTAATTCTAGGCCAGGTCATACTACTACTACTCCATCCAAGTGAGCATCTGCCTTAAATGTGCACACTGCTCATTCAAAACAGCGCGTCAGGGTAGGGATCGAATAGCTGGAATAGTATGATGAACCAGTGTGTTACGTACCAGCAGTATCAGGAAATGTATGAACCAGGAGAATGACATGCTAAAGAAGAAAATTTTCTAACTCCCCAGCTATTTCCCTCCAATATCAGTCAGGCTGTTATACTCGGTACGCAGCAGTAATCCCATCTATCGGATTTGAGATGCAGCATAAGAAACAAAGAACATTGCAACAAGCAATGGTCAATATAATGTTATTGTTGATGAACGTTATGCGCTTTCTATATTATAGGCCTTCACATTTAGTTTTCTTCCGACTCTGAAATACCGCTCTTATCATAGTCAGTACGGTAAAACTGAATAAAACATAAATGATCGGAAATTGTATTCTCTGTAACTTCTGTTATGTAGTACTTTTCGATAGGACCAATAACATAGGTACTTAACCCATTATAAGGTGGTAGAAATTATTTTCCCACCTCGCTTTTTTGTCATTTCTGGGCGCTGGGAGTTTATGTCCGATGTATTGATGTGTGCTGCACTCTTGGGAATATCTGTGGAACTGTTCTGATCTCCTTGGAATCTTTAGCTTCTTTGGGAAACATCTGAAGAGCGATATTGTGCCAGCGCAACGCCTGTTGTGAACAAGATTTATGAAGTGAGAATACGGTAAGAAATCAACGTTTACCGAGCTCGATAGCTGCAGTCGCTTAAGTGCGGCCAGTATCCAGTATTCTGGAGATAGTAGGTTCGAACCCCACTGTCGGCAGCCCTGAAAATGGTTTTCCGTGGTTTCCCATTTTCACACCAGGCAAATGCTGGAGCTGTACCTTAATAAAGGCCACGGCCGCTTCCTTCCCACTCCTAGCCCTTTCCTGTCCCATCGTCGCCGTAAGACCTGTCTGTGTCGGTGCGACGTAAAACAACTAGCAAAAAAAAATCTACGTTTTATAAGTCTGTATACTATTTACATGAATTTTCATTGTTTACTGTGCATTTTTCTCATTTGTTCTGAGATTATTTACTTCCTTTTACCGATTGAAGAGTTCTGGGATGTAAATTTATTTCATTGTATGTGGGAATATGCTTCCCATAGCCCACATAGGTGTCCGAAATATTTTTGCTGAATAAAAAGTGAACTAACTGAACTGAGATTGTGTCCATAGGTGGTTCATGGGAAATATGTTCCCACTTCTGAATGGCAGACAGCAGGCAGTGGGAAGTATATTCCCGTCTTATTACTTACCTTCTGAGCGCTGGATTGTTTTCCTTTCTGTCAAATTGTATTATTTAGTACTTGTAGAGCCTGTAAATAAAGTTAGAAAATGAAGTCTTTTATTGAGTACTGCCTTATAAAGGGTTAAAAATTAAATATTTGGCGCCTTCCCCTAAACTACATTTTCATCCAGGGTTAATAAAATTGTTTACAGCTTAGACTGTAGTTTCTTATTCCCCGACTCTATATACCGATTTTCATTAAATTCTGTTAAACCATTTTCTCATGGCTCGACGTTGATATGGACTTAGCAACAAAAATACAAATTCACGAATTATCATAGCCGGTACGGTAAAAATGTATAAGACATAAATGTTCGAAAATTTAATTCTATATAGTTTTAGTTATGTAACGTGTATCGATAGGACCACTAAAAATATATATTTGAAAATTAAACTTAAGACCTTCCCCTAAACTACCACATCACTCAGCGTTAATAAAATAATTTATAGCCTAGATTGTAGTGGTTCATTCCTCGACTTTACATACCGATTTTCATTAAATTCCCTTCAGCCGTTTTCTCGTGATGCGTGTACAGACAGACAGACAGACAGACAGACAGACAGACAGACAGACAGACAGACATTACGGAAAGGTAAAAAGTGCATTTCCTTGTTACTGTGGACATGACCAATACAGAAATACCATTATTTTCAAATTCTGAGCAATGTACAGACAAAACTCTTATTATATATATTATAACCTTCCAATGTATGTCAGGATGAGATTGGTGAACACATTGGAAGTTTATGTCGAGAAATAATGTCAATGAAATCTTATGTCCGGTTATCACACCTCCAGATGAATTAGAAGGCAGTTGATTTGTCTAATTACGTGAACGGCATCGCTGAATTGAAGATATCAGCGGATTGATAACAAGCTCTAAACCCCGTGGTATCTCGGAAATGTTGAGACAGTTAAACATCGTGAAACATAGGGCAGGATTAAACGAATAATACGTATTCCTCAAGTAAAGTTTCCGAAATGCATGAACGGCAGAATATCTATGACAGAATGTTACTGAGGGCCATGAAATGTGTAAATAATTAAATTTATATGAGAGGGCCATACCTTGTACATCTAGTCTCGCACGATCCAACGATCGAGATGAAGAAAAGAAACTGTCGATTACTAACCTAAATACGAGGGGGCAATTATTAAATAAGTTCCTTTGCTAGTACAGCTGATTTGTACGAGATCGTCTTGCATTATGTGTCAAATGTTTCCAATTGTCAGAAACATATGGGAGCTAGAAGCTGAGAAGAATTTTGAAAAAGCAAACCGTCTGCAATTATTATGTTGTGGTAGAATCTGTTTTGTCTCTGAAGAAGTTGACTCTCTCAATCTGCATCTCAGAAAGATCGGAAGCAAGAATCCATAGGGAAAAGATCGTATTGAAAGGAAATATTAGAGAGATATTGGCATATTATAAACAGATAATATTGTAAAACAAGATATCTTGTTATTGAATGAAAAAGGCAAGTGTATCATTTGAACTGTAAAAATTCTATTAAGGTGTATAACATTGTTCTAATTGATATCTCTGAGTTTCAGGTAATATGGAACCGTCAGTATTTGATTATTCAGATGAAATGAGAGCACGAATCAACATGAACAACTAAAATAGAGGGACCTCAAAGGATCTGACCAGAAATGTGAAGGACAATACTTGATAATGTTATTGAGTGAGAGCTGAACTCGGAAGGTGACACCGTCGTGGAGCAACAACCCAGGATGAGTACTTGAATATCTTATATATTCCGCCACGTAATTGCTTATTGTAGTTGTAGAGTAGTATTTATTTTAATGTCGATTTGACATGTATAATTTTAACTTGAAAGCGACCGTTATTTGTTGGACATTGCGTTGTAATACTTATGATCGTTACGTCTAATGTGGTGAGCCAGACTACGTTATGATAATATGCGATGGTTGTGAAAGATTTCTTTAATGTTTGTTAGCAAGGTTTTACGGAAAGATTTTTCGACATGGATGTTATTGGTATCGTAATGGTGTTATGGTATTGAACGTTAATTTAACTTGTAGCTCAGAATACCTCGGAGGAGCTCGGTATTTTGCGACGTGCGATTCTGTGATCTTCAAAATGTTATGCGCTTGTGTGGAAATACAGTGTTTTGATAATAGAAGTGTGATACTATTGTGGTGATATGGAGTTAATGCGGCAACGTATTTAGTAATTTTACGTAATTGCCTGAATAGATTGTTCTTTAGTATTGTGAATTCGCTGTGCATGACGAGTTGTGCGATGTAATAAGGTGTTAATTACGGTAGGATCTTTGAAAGTATTTACGTGGATAGAGAGATGTGATGATTATAGACGCGTCATTAGGATTGCGAATTTTATAATGATGTTATGTGAAGGTCCTGATGATAGTATTGATGGTAGAAATATGTTGGTCATGCGTGAATTTTGATGTTGTCGTGATGAATAATTTATTTAGGTACGAGGCCGTATTTTAGAATAATGTTATAGGATGTTGCACTCACGAACACTAGTAGTTGGTCGTCATATTTATCCTATTTAAATACAAGATTGACCAGAGCGCACGATATTAAAGGGATGTCTAGGATCTTCGCAAGATAATCGGTAACGTAAAGATATTGAGGTCATGTCGTAAAGGAAATATGATCTTCTATGGTAAGTAAATCATTTCTTTGCTAGTTGGACTTTGTAGATCATTTGAGTTGACGCCTAGTGCTAATGTAGTATTCCAGGTCAAACGTCGCAGTGGTATCCGGAGGCGCAGAATCAACGTAGTTAGACAAGGGTATTGTAGACGTTGCAATGTCTTTTGATGTCTTTTATCTAGGTGCAGTCACCGATGAATGTACGGGAGGATCGAGTCTGTCTTTTAAATGCATGATTTTGATGGATGTCATATTATGTTACGATCCTGTGTCTTTCAAACATTTCTATTGCATTTATGGTGATTTTATGAAGTTAGAATAACGGTATTTTTCAAGTTGCTAGATAGACAGATACCGACATACAATGCGGTGATTTTTAAAAAGAGAAATGACGGAATATTGTGAGATATTTGGGTAAAAAATAGCATTCTGAAGTGGATGATTCTATAATTCCCAGTGATTTATTTTTAGGAAAATGCAAGGTTGATAACTAATCTTTCACTGTAAGCCTTCAGCAGGGGGACACTTTGTCTCTTTCTTTTGTTTTTCGATTGACGATGTTATAACTTATTTGTAACAAGAGCTTGAAGTTAGGTGTTTATTTTCTATTTAACATAATATTTTCCTTCCTATATCCGTTTGAGTTGCCATTAATTTGCTCTTAATGTAATTGATACTTCTGAAGTTATTTAAAAATCATTAAACGAAAAATCCTTCCATAAATAAAACATTTTACGGAGTTCTCATTTAAAGTAGCGTAGGAACACTAGATTAGTTATTTAATTTAAGATATGATTAAATGATGGTCAATGTATCTTAACGAATATGCCAATATTCTCGATCTCTTAATACTCTATTGCGGAATATTCACGTAATTTAGGCAGAAATGATGATTACATTCTACGTTAAAAGCCACGATGATAACAGTCCACTTAATTAACCTGTGACCCAACTCGTCGGACTTGCACGTCCCTTGAGTGGAGCCTTCATGGATCTCCGACTGCATTGCTTCGCCGCGGCTTAACCCAACCTTGAGATACTGAATTAAAATTTACAACATGGTCACAGGGACTGCTGTCAGGGCACATATAGGTTATAATTTTACTTGACACCCAACTGTGGGGCCAGAGTTGAATTATTTTATTACCGAACGACTAGAGTCGAATTACTTATCGCGTGGCAGTGGACTTAAAGAAAGGAAAACTCGAAAAGACATCGGTAATTAGAGAACATTGAATCTACAACGTTGTTGGTGAAGAATGTTTGAAATATTTATTTAATCATATATGTTATGAGTAATATTGGAAGGATTTGACCGTTAATCAGTACTACGATTTTACTTAGTTTTATTTTATAACATTATGGAAGGATTTTCCGTAAAGTTTCAGCTCTTGTTAATCGGGATAATGAATCATTTAACTCGGATAGAGCGATAGGTTGTTCCGTGTCACTTATTGTAGGATGTCCGTCATATTTCGGGTCAGATCCGGAGAGACCCATACGTTCATTTATTGAATCTATTCGTGAGGTGTTAGGCAGGTATAGGTGTTGTGGAAACACTAGATAAAGACTGTAGAGTGAGATTGAGAGTGATTTATTATCAATAAGGAACGATATAGGAAATTACGATGGCGTCTCTTGCTCAAGTAAAACTGTTATTGGAGGAGCTCGCTGGAAAAATGAATAAAATGCAGGAATCGCAAGAAAATACAGAAAAGAGAATTCAAGAGGTACGAGAAGCACAAGAAAATACAGAAAAAAGAATTCAAGAAGCACAAGAAAATACAGAAAAGAAAATTCAGGAGGCACAGGAAAGTACTGAGAAAAGGATTCAGGAAGTACGAGAATCGCAAGAAAATACCGAGAAGAAAATCCAGGAATCACAGGATACTACTAGAGCAGAAATTCACGAATCCCACGAGAAAATGCAAGGAACTTTTGACAGAATCACCGATATGGTGCAAGAAAATATGAAGGTGATGCAAGAAGAAATTGTATCATTAGGATCGAAAGTCGCTGAAGTACAAGGAGAAGTATTAAATTTAAAAGAAGAAGTGAATGCGGCGATGAATGAGAATAAGAGGAATTTTCAAGAAAAATTCGAAGAATTGAAAGATGATTTTAAGTCAAGCATCCAAGAGTTGCGAGTTCAAGTCGACCATGACCTTAAAGAGCTCAAAGAAGAAGTAGATGTGATGCAGGAAAAGATGAAAGAGTCTGATAATAATTGGGATGGAAAACTCAAGAAGGTATCGGATGAAGTCAACATCACCAATGAGAATATACGGAAAGAGATAACCCAAGCAAGAGAACAGATCAATGACAGATTCAATTTGATAACGGAAGAATCTGAAGAGAATAAAGCTTTGATGAATCAGCAAATAAAAGGATTAAAAGACGACTTAAATGCTATTCAAAAGGACGTACAGAACCTGAGGATTGAAAACGAAACAAATAGGAATTTGGTATCGTCGTTGAACGACCGACAGACGATAATTGAGGATGGAAGGAAGACTGAAGTAAACAGTCAATTTGAGATACCTCAGTTTTGCGTTGATATTAATGACAACGGAACAATTCATACAGGAAGTGGAACCCAGATTGTTAACATTATACGCACTTATGAAGATAGGCCTAAGAAATTTAACGGAAATATAGGATCCAGTATGACTCCTCGTGGTTTTCTAAGAGAGATTGAGGAATACTTTAGGGAAGCAAAGGTAACTCCGGAGCGTCAGTTAAAGACAGTGGAGAAACACCTAGAGGGTGCACCACTCATTTGGTTTAAGGCTTTTCGCTACGTTTTTGAAGATTATGCAGGCTTTAAACAAGCTTTCTTGGATAAATTCTGGGGAATCGACGTTCAGCAAGGAATCAGACTCGATCTATACTCAAAGAAATACTCTTTAACAGGACCGAGTAGGTTTGCCGAATACTTCACGATGCAATTTCATCGACTGAAGGAGCTTGATTCTCCACCTACAGAGACAGAAATGGTACGAGCAATAGTCAAACAGTTCCCTGCGGATATACAGAGATTATTGACGGCGGCAAACATTCAATCAGCCGTGCAAGCGGAGTCGATACTTCGGCAAATTGACAGCACGACAACACATACTAATAGCCGCATAGTAAGACACGTTGATCCGACGGTAAATGTTGTAACACCAGCAGGAGATGAAGGTGTAGAAAGAAACCAGGGATACAATAGTCATGGTCAAGGAGATGGACCTAGGACGAATGAAAGCTACAGAAGAGTGGAACATAGGGATGAGAAGAGTGACAAGACGCGCCAGAAGTGGACACCGTTTCGGAACGAAGAGCGGAGATATCCTAGGTATTACAGAAATACAAGGTGGAGTCGGAACAGAGATAAATGGCCGTACCGCAGAAATAGGTATCGAGAAAATTCAAGACAATCAGATATTCGTCAGGACGAGGAGATAAACAAGGAAAGAGAGAGGTACCTTAGCGAATTAAGAAAGCAGCAGGAATGCAAACAATGGGAACGAGCGATATTGAATCAAGATATGAACGCTGATTGCGTGGGCGCGACTAGTCTGTTGTATCAGCAAGAGCAAAGAAAGGAAAGCGCTGATAAAACATTAAATCCCGCAGCCACACCATTTGACAAGAATAATCAAGGCAATGACGGGGTGAAAAAAAAACTTCGTTTTGGAATCAGTAACAAATAATAGAATTAGTAAGTTAAATCCAAATTATAGGCAACACGAATGGGTCATAGCAGGAATCGAATCGTGGGAATTTGAACCCGAGGAATTGCTGCACGAAGACGGTCGACCAGAAGGAACGAAATTAAAGAGAGGACTACCCGTTATTTACGTCACAATATTGGGTATTCGAGTATTGTCATTATTGGATACTGGAGCGAGTATAAGTATCATCTCCAAATTATTATTCTCAGAGTTACAAGACAAAGCACACCTGCCTGTAATTCCGATTGCCAACATGAAAATCAAGGGCATAATTCCAGACAAGGTCACGAAATGCAAGATTCAAACTTATTTGCCAATAGAGATTGGAGGAAATTTAATGGAACATCCATTTGTAGTCATGGATAAAATCCAATATAACTTAATTATTGGATCCGATTTTATCAGGGAAAACAACATAATAATTGATTTAAAGAAAGAAGAAATAAGGATCAGATGTGACGGTGAAAGAGGACAGGACATTACAGCTAGAATAGAAAACAAAGAAACGAGTGAGCTACAGAAAACCATGAACATTTCAATAAATGAAGCTGCACATGTTGCCGAGAAGATAATGGAAAGATACGACACAGAAGATGCTGTATGTGAACAGATAATCGACAGTGGAATAGGAGGAAATCCTGAACAGCAAGGGATAATTGAGAATCTGCTGAAAAGGTATAGCAATGCTTTTAAGAGCCAGCCTGGAGCAATAAAGAACTTTGAGTACAAGTTATTAGTGAAAGATTGGAGGCCGTTTAAGATTAAACCGTACCTTATACCAGATAAATTCATGCCCGAGGCTAGGAAGGTAATACAAGAAATGATTGATAATGGTATAATATCTAAAGCACATACACCATTCGTTAGCCCTCTGGTAGTGGTAAGAAAAAGCAATGGATCGATTCGCGTGTGCATTGATGCGAGACAGGTCAACTCCAAATTAATTCCTGAGTATGATAAAGCCCCAGTAATAAAGGAGATAATAAGAGGATTTCGGAACAAGAGATTTTTCACGATATTAGATTTGACTTCCTCATACTTCCACATAGTTTTGGAGAGTAAATCCAAGCTATTTACTGGTTTCATGTTTGAAAATCAAACGTATATCTTTGAAAGACTCCCATTCGGCATTTCTAATTCTGCGGCTGCGTTGGTACGAGCTTTAGACAGGAACTTGAAACCGGAAGTAAAAGAATTTATAACCATTTATGTTGATGACATCGTACTGGCGACAGTAACTTTCGAGGAGCATGTAGTCAAGTTGGAACAGCTGCTAAGAAATTTAGATGAGGCTGGATTCAAAATCAATCGATCCAAGTCAAAGTTCTGCCAATCTGAAATCTTGTTTGTTGGACATGTAATTGATGGAACTGGAATAAGACCAAACCCGGTTAAGATACAGGCCATATGTAACTTTCCGAAGCCCAGAAGGATTAAGCATATCCGACAATTCTTGGGAATGACGAGATTTTTCGCTAGCCACTGTCCAAGGTATACAGAGATATTAGCTCCCCTGCAAGATTTATTGAAGACCAATAATCGTTGGCGATGGAATGAGAGTCATGATCGAGCTTTTGTTAACGCGAAGGAATTACTAGCTAACAGCATAAAGCTCGGATATCCGGACTTTGATCGTGAGTTTATTATTCAATCTGATGCCTCAGCAGTTGGAGTTGGAGCTGTACTGTATCAGGAGAGAAATGGGGAGAATAATATAAACTATTTGGCCTTCGTTAGTAGAAAATTAAGAAACCATGAGCTTAAGTATACGACCACTGAGCTTGAGATGTTGGCCATTGTTTACGCATTACAGCAGTGGAGGAAAATCGTGTATGGGTATCCAATAGTCATTAGGACGGACCATAAGGCACTAACGTTTGTGTTAAAAACCACATTATCCAGCGAGAGAGTATCACGATGGGCACTTTATGCGCAACAATTTAATTTAAGAATTGAGTTCTGCCCGGGTAAAAGTAATGTGTTGGCAGACAGTCTAAGTCGAAATCCAACAGAAGAGCCTCTGGAGGTCAATGTGATCGAAGTAACTCAAGAGGATGAAGAATGTTTGGAAAGCCTAAAACGATTGCCGGAATTGCAACTTGAGGATTCATCTCTGAAAGAGATTATTGAGTACTGTCTAAGAAGGTCAGCTAATGATGGACCCGAAGATCAAATAAATGATTATGTGCTGATGAATAACATCTTGTATAAGTACATAGACAAAGATCGGAAGAAATTAAGAGTGGTGGTGCCACGCAAATTAAGATGTAAACTCATATGGTACATCCATAGAATGATTGGTCATGGTGGACTAGATAAATTAGCGGCTACAATAGGAGAGACTTTCACATGGACTGGGTTCCGGAGAACCATAGGGAGAATAGTAAAAACCTGTGATATATGCCAGAGGGTGAAATACAACTCCGTATTATTGTATCAACCACCGATAGCCGTAATACCAGACCGACCTAGGGAAGTATATGCCATGGACTTGTATGGGAGTTTACCCGTAGGTAAACGTGGAAACCGTTTTGTATTGGTAGTCCTCGATGTGATGTCAAAATATGTGTCACTTCAGCCCATTAGGAAGGCCAACTCTAAGTCCATAATTAGAAGCTTAGAAAGAGTAACGATACCAAAGATGGGTAAACCAAAATGCATAATAACGGACCATGGAACACAGTTTACGTCAAACGAATTTGCAGAAGCTTTAAGGAAAATGAACATTCAACACCGGTTTAGTTCAATAAGGCACCCTGAATCCAATGCAGCTGAGAGGGTCATGAAAGAAATTGCGAAATATTGTAGAATTTTCTGTCATGAACGTCATTGGACATGGACTTCTTGTTTACCGACAATAGCCGATTGTATAAATTTTACATGGCACGAGTCTATCGGCAATATTCCGAGCATTCTTCACATGAACGAGCAACCAAGACGTCCCTGGAACGAGATCATTGCTAGACCAGTCGAAGAAAGTCCTAGCGTCGAAGAGAACATAAAGCAAGCTCAGGCGTGTATGAAAAGGCAAGCCGAAAAACGTCTCAAGAAGTTAAGGCATAAGAAATTTCGAGAACCTTTGGAGGTTGGAACCTATGTTCTTGTAAGAAAACCAGCCGTGTCTTGTCCTACGGAAAAATTATATTCCAAGTTTGCACATTTGTACATCGGGCCGTTCAAGGTTATTGAAGCGTTGGGCAATAACGCCTATAAAATACAGAGTTTGGAGTCCAACAACATTGCTATTTTCAATGCTTCAAGTCTTAAACAGTACAGTTTCCCGATCGTTGATGAAGAGGAAGTCAATATCATCGTGGAAGACGAAAGAAACGGAGATGCTTGGGACGTTTATTCGTTGACCGACGGATCAGATGACGAATGATGGAGTCCAGACAAGATTGGAAGGCAGGATATGGTATAACAGTATCTCAAGACCAGAGTTATTTTCGTTCATCTCAGACCTGATAAAAGAAGATTTCATTGAAGAAGAGAATTATGATTAGATCTGGCATGAGCATGAAATTTCTCCTTTCATACGAAATTTCATTTTTGAGTAGAGGAGGAATATAACCTTCCAATGTATGTCAGGATGAGATTGGTGAACACATTGGAAGTTTATGTCGAGAAATAATGTCAATGAAATCTTATGTCCGGTTATCACACCTCCAGATGAATTAGAAGGCAGTTGATTTGTCTAATTACGTGAACGGCATCGCTGAATTGAAGATATCAGCGGATTGATAACAAGCTCTAAACCCCGTGGTATCTCGGAAATGTTGAGACAGTTAAACATCGTGAAACATAGGGCAGGATTAAACGAATAATACGTATTCCTCAAGTAAAGTTTCCGAAATGCATGAACGGCAGAATATCTATGACAGAATGTTACTGAGGGCCATGAAATGTGTAAATAATTAAATTTATATGAGAGGGCCATACCTTGTACATCTAGTCTCGCACGATCCAACGATCGAGATGAAGAAAAGAAACTGTCGATTACTAACCTAAATACGAGGGGGCAATTATTAAATAAGTTCCTTTGCTAGTACAGCTGATTTGTACGAGATCGTCTTGCATTATGTGTCAAATGTTTCCAATTGTCAGAAACATATGGGAGCTAGAAGCTGAGAAGAATTTTGAAAAAGCAAACCGTCTGCAATTATTATGTTGTGGTAGAATCTGTTTTGTCTCTGAAGAAGTTGACTCTCTCAATCTGCATCTCAGAAAGATCGGAAGCAAGAATCCATAGGGAAAAGATCGTATTGAAAGGAAATATTAGAGAGATATTGGCATATTATAAACAGATAATATTGTAAAACAAGATATCTTGTTATTGAATGAAAAAGGCAAGTGTATCATTTGAACTGTAAAAATTGTATTAAGGTGTATAACATTGTTCTAATTGATATCTCTGAGTTTCAGGTAATATGGAACCGTCAGTATTTGATTATTCAGATGAAATGAGAGCACGAATCAACATGAACAACTAAAATAGAGGGACCTCAAAGGATCTGACCAGAAATGTGAAGGACAATACTTGATAATGTTATTGAGTGAGAGCTGAACTCGGAAGGTGACACCGTCGTGGAGCAACAACCCAGGATGAGTACTTGAATATCTTATATATTCCGCCACGTAATTGCTTATTGTAGTTGTAGAGTAGTATTTATTTTAATGTCGATTTGACATGTATAATTTTAACTTGAAAGCGACCGTTATTTGTTGGACATTGCGTTGTAATACTTATGATCGTTACGTCTAATGTGGTGAGCCAGACTACGTTATGATAATATGCGATGGTTGTGAAAGATTTCTTTAATGTTTGTTAGCAAGGTTTTACGGAAAGATTTTTCGACATGGATGTTATTGGTATCGTAATGGTGTTATGGTATTGAACGTTAATTTAACTTGTAGCTCAGAATACCTCGGAGGAGCTCGGTATTTTGCGACGTGCGATTCTGTGATCTTCAAAATGTTATGCGCTTGTGTGGAAATACAGTGTTTTGATAATAGAAGTGTGATACTATTGTGGTGATATGGAGTTAATGCGGCAACGTATTTAGTAATTTTACGTAATTGCCTGAATAGATTGTTCTTTAGTATTGTGAATTCGCTGTGCATGACGAGTTGTGCGATGTAATAAGGTGTTAATTACGGTAGGATCTTTGAAAGTATTTACGTGGATAGAGAGATGTGATGATTATAGACGCGTCATTAGGATTGCGAATTTTATAATGATGTTATGTGAAGGTCCTGATGATAGTATTGATGGTAGAAATATGTTGGTCATGCGTGAATTTTGATGTTGTCGTGATGAATAATTTATTTAGGTACGAGGCCGTATTTTAGAATAATGTTATAGGATGTTGCACTCACGAACACTAGTAGTTGGTCGTCATATTTATCCTATTTAAATACAAGATTGACCAGAGCGCACGATATTAAAGGGATGTCTAGGATCTTCGCAAGATAATCGGTAACGTAAATATATTGAGGTCATGTCGTAAAGGAAATATGATCTTCTATGGTAAGTAAATCATTTCTTTGCTAGTTGGACTTTGTAGATCATTTGAGTTGACGCCTAGTGCTAATGTAGTATTCCAGGTCAAACGTCGCAGTGGTATCCGGAGGCGCAGAATCAACGTAGTTAGACAAGGGTATTGTAGACGTTGCAATGTCTTTTGATGTCTTTTATCTAGGTGCAGTCACCGATGAATGTACGGGAGGATCGAGTCTGTCTTTTAAATGCATGATTTTGATGGATGTCATATTATGTTACGATCCTGTGTCTTTCAAACATTTCTATTGCATTTATGGTGATTTTATGAAGTTAGAATAACGGTATTTTTCAAGTTGCTAGATAGACAGATACCGACATACAATGCGGTGATTTTTAAAAAGAGAAATGACGGAATATTGTGAGATATTTGGGTAAAAAATAGCATTCTGAAGTGGATGATTCTATAATTCCCAGTGATTTATTTTTAGGAAAATGCAAGGTTGATAACTAATCTTTCACTGTAAGCCTTCAGCAGGGGGACACTTTGTCTCTTTCTTTTGTTTTTCGATTGACGATGTTATAACTTATTTGTAACAAGAGCTTGAAGTTAGGTGTTTATTTTCTATTTAACATAATATTTTCCTTCCTATATCCGTTTGAGTTGCCATTAATTTGCTCTTAATGTAATTGATACTTCTGAAGTTATTTAAAAATCATTAAACGAAAAATCCTTCCATAAATAAAACATTTTACGGAGTTCTCATTTAAAGTAGCGTAGGAACACTAGATTAGTTATTTAATTTAAGATATGATTAAATGATGGTCAATGTATCTTAACGAATATGCCAATATTCTCGATCTCTTAATACTCTATTGCGGAATATTCACGTAATTTAGGCAGAAATGATGATTACATTCTACGTTAAAAGCCACGATGATAACAGTCCACTTAATTAACCTGTGACCCAACTCGTCGGACTTGCACGTCCCTTGAGTGGAGCCTTCATGGATCTCCGACTGCATTGCTTCGCCGCGGCTTAACCCAACCTTGAGATACTGAATTAAAATTTACAACATGGTCACAGGGACTGCTGTCAGGGCACAATATACAGTATATATAGATTAATTCGCAGCCTTAAGTTTTTACAGTCGTAAGACGAACATGCAGTACTGTCTTCGGCAGCGTGTTTTTATTGAGAAAAAGTACCGGAAGTCAGATTCCTTGATTGAATCACAACCGGAATTTCGAACAGAATTCGGTGTACGCGATGTTCCAACCAAGCCAACAATTTTATCGTTGGAAGGAAGCTGGAGACAACCGTCTGGCTGCTCATAGAGACCTGGAATGAGTCAAGATTTTGTTTATTATATTCAAGGACACTAACTGAACTCCCCAAAGAAATAATTTCATCGATTGAGCCAGGTGACAGGCTACTTATATGGCACATGTCAGAGAGCTGCAAAGGAGCATACAGAGTGCATGCAGTGCGGAAACTGAACTTAAAAAACCAGACGCGGAAACAATAGTTCTGACGAAATTTTCCACAATTCCACACATTTGATATTATTGGCTCTAAAGTTGCAAGTAATTAAAATTGTAAAATCTAAATGGATCGTTCTGTATAATAGAAATTGCACTTGCCACTCTAAACTCTCTGACATTTCCGTCGGTAATCGAACCCAACGTTCAACCATTTTAACAGAGTTGGCATCCCTTCGAATGGGCAATTGATGCCAAATTGTACCCATCCTAAAATTAACAGTGAAAGAAACTGAAAACAAGCAAGGTCAATCTGAGTTGCTTTTAATCTTGAGGCAACAGGGTCAACAATTTTCTATACAATCCATCGTATTGGGAAGAAATATCCAGTTTGTAATAAATATCTCCTGCTTCTAATTCACAATGAAGCCACCTTAGTTAGAAGTTGTGCTACCAGAACTATCAACATTCAAATATCAATAAATCTGTAGATGTTCGAGTACCGCAGACACAACGACCACCTGGTGTTGACTGGTGGAGGAACGGGAAGCAAGTGGCCACCCTGTCTCAAGAGAAATAAGTAATCAAGCAAAAAGCAAACATGTAATGTAACATAACTATCGATATCGTTATCAGAGACACGGGACTTAAGATTTTGCGTGGAATTCTAACCATACGGAAGTGACTTTCCAGTTAGTCGATGCTCAAGGAAACTGTGACTGAGAAAAGTCTCCTCTGGGCTCCAGAACAATCCTTCACCGCCAGTAATGGGTAAATTCAGTAACCTGAATTTCTAACAACCTCCTGCTACTTTCCCGTTATACAAGAAAATTCACATGTTTGGTCATTTTTTGGACTAGGCGTATCATCGACGGGAGAATTAGTTATCCATGCGTACAATATCCATACACAGAGTATTACTGTTTACTTGTTATTCTTTTTGCTCCCTTACTTCTCTCATTAGGCTTCTTCACTGGATTTCCCCTCCTTGTTTCCATATGTCTGAGTAGATATTATCTGCGCTTCATTACGGTACACCGATCTTTCTTCTATAACAATAATATAGACTACATATATTATCATTATAGACTGTTATGCCTTTCAGCATTCAGTCTGTAAGCCTCTGTGAATTTACTAAATGTCGCCACAATCCTCGATTTGCAACTAATGCTGTGGCCTCATTTAGTTCTATACCTCTTATATTTAAATCGTTAGAAACTGAGTCTAACCATCGTCGTCTTGGTCTACCTCTACTTCTCTTACCCTCCATAACAGAGTCCATTATTCTCCTAGGTAACCTATCCTCCTTCATTCACCTCACATGACCCCACCACCGAAGCCGGTTTATGCGTACAGCTTCATCCATCGAGTTCATTCCTAAATTAGCCTTTATCTACTCATTCCGAGTACCCTCCTGCCATTGTTCCCACCTGTTTCTACCAGCAATCATTCTTGCTACTTTCATGTCTGTTACTTCTAACTTATGAATAAGATATCCTGAGTCCACCCAGCTTTCGCTCCCGTGAAGCAAAGTTGGTCTGAAAACAGATCGATGTAAAGATAGTTTCGTCCGGGAGCTGACTTCCTTCTCACAGAATACTGTTGATCGCAACTGCGAGCTCACTGAATTAGCTTTACGATACCTTGATTCAATCTCACTTACTATATTACCATCCTGGGAGAACACACAACCTAGCCGAGGGTTGGGCGGCCGTAACCAAACCTGACAAACTAAGGGAGAACCAATGGCTATGGGCAGAGGAGTTCACCCTTAGGAGGCTTGTTGAAGCCTGTGTATAGGAAATCACACATAAATTCAACAGGAAGCTGCTGCCTTGCAGATGTGGCAGGGGACTGCTAAAGGCTAAAGGAGATAACCCTGACAGAAAATATTCTCTAACGTTAGGCCCAGCAAGTCAGTGGAGAGTAATTGCAATCGCTTTCAAGACAAATACGAGCCTCGGATCGAAGTACTCAAGACAACGACAACAGCTAGGTGCGAATGACAGCTTACAGCCTGAAGATTCACAAGCCACGAAACCCAAATCAAGACCCAGTTGCCGAATTGGAGCCCTGAATATTCTAACACTGACAGATAAAAGTGAAGAAATAGTTGATATGGTGGAAAGGAGGAAAATTCTTATCATGGGGATGAGTGAAACTAAATGGAAGGCAACAGGAATAAGACACCTCCGTCTAGATTATAAATTATACTGGTCTGTAAATAACTTGGAGACAAGAAATGGAATTGGCTTTATACTTCATAAATATATTGCTGTTTCTAGCCAGACTGAATTTGTCAGTGATAGAATAATTAAAGTGTGAGTAAATTGGAATGGAGAAAAATATAATATAATACAGGTCTATGATCCTCAATCAGGATGTTCAAATGAAGAAAAAGAAGTCTTCCTGCCTAACTTGGAAGAACGTATGGATTGTGAAAATTTGGTAGTAATGGGAGATTTTAATGCTCAGGTTGGATCAGGCAGACTGGGCTATGAATCCTCCCTGGGTCCTCATGGAATGGGTAATAGGACATCAGGGGGTGAACATCTTCTAGATCTTTTTATTAGGAACAATATGGTTGCAAGTAACACTTGGTTCAAGAAAAGGGACACGCATAAGACAAGATATAGTTGGGACGATCAGTATGGAACTGTGATTTATATACTCACCGAACAAGAAGTTTGGAAGTTTGTAAATGATGTCAAAGTAATTCCTAGTGAAATTTTGGATGGCGACCACAGACTGTTGGTTGCAGATATCACAAAGATAAAACTTCCTAAAGTCTACAACAAAAGAACACCAAAAATAAAAACCTGGAGACCTTCTGAACAAAGGGTGAAGGAAATGTTTCGAGAAAATGTTCGGAAGATGTTACCAAAAGAAGATCTGAGAGGAATGAGATAACCTGAGAAGAGTATTGGTGAAGACATCTGAGGGAGTATGTGGAAGGCAGAGCCAAATAAGAAAATCCAAAGAAAAAACATGGTGGAATGAGGATGTAAAAACTGTTGCGAAGGCTAGAAATGGAGCAAGAAGAGCTTTGTACCGTGCCAGAGTGAGAGGAAATCCAAGTGAAATCGAGGATAAACTATCATTTTACAGAGAAAAAAAGATTGCAGGTCAAAAGAATAGTTGACATTAAGAAACGGAAATGCAAAGAAGATCTTGCCAATAGAATAGGGCAAGAGAAACACAAGAAGTTCCTGTATAGCGTTGTTAAAAACAAAAGAAATGATAACCCAGTAGAGATTCCAAACGGAGAGGTAACTGGAAATGAAAATGAAATATTACAGGAGTTCAGTAGATATTTAAATAATTTACTAAACTGTAATACAACTAACGACATACAAGATGACCCTCCAAACCCTATAACTGGGAGTGGAGACAGCAATATGTAAAATGAAAAACAACAAATCTGCAGGATTGTATGAGTTCAGTGTTGACACGATCAAAGCACTTGGAGAACCTGGAACACAATGGCTGTACAGAGTACTAAATACAATTTGGGAAGAAAATGAAATCGCCAGTGACTGGAGGCAAGAACAACATCGATTTAGAGCGAACAGATCAACGCTAGACCTTATTTTATTTCGACAAGAATGCTCTTTGATAAATACTGGGATAAGAATAGAATGGTTATAGGTGTATTCTTGGATATTGAGAAGGCATATGATCATATACCACGCAAGCACAAATGGGAATGTCCGGGACGTAAAGAAGTGCCAGATGAGATTGTAGCTCGAGTAAAACAACTACACTGACTGACAGAGCAAATGCAACACCAAGAAGGAGTAGTCAGAACTTTATGCCAATTGCAGGGTAGACTGACGTCACTGAGGTATGCTCATGATGTGAAATGCGCCGCTGTGCTGCGCACGAAGCGAACGATAAATGGGACACGGCGTTGGCGAATGGCCCACTTCGTACCGTGATTTCTCAGCCGACAGTCATTGTAGAACGTGTTGTCGTGTGCCACAGGACACGTGTATAGCTAAGAATGCCAGGCCGCCGTCAACGGAAGCATTTCCAGCAGACAGACGACTTTACGAGGGGTATGGTGATCGGGCTGAGAAGGGCAGGTTGGTCGCTTCGTCAAATCGCAGCCGATACCCATAAGGATGTGTCCACGGTGCAGCGCCTGTGGCGAAGATGGTTGGCGCAGGGACATGTGGCACGTGCGAGGGATCCAGGCGCAGCCCGAGTGACGTCAGCGCGCGAGGATCGGCGCATCCGCCGCCAAGCGGTGGCAGCCCCGCACGCCACGTCAACCGCCATTCTTCAGCATGTGCAAGACACCCTGGCTGTTCCAATATCGACCAGAACAATTTCCCGTCGATTGGTTGAAGGATGCCTGCACTCCCGGCGTCCGCTCAGAAGACTACCATTGACTCCACAGCATAGACGTGCACGCCTGGCATGGTGCCGGGCTAGAGCGACTTGGACGAGGGAATGGCAGAACGTCGTGTTCTCCGATGAGTCACGCTTCTGTTCTGTCAGTGATAGTCACCGCAGACGAGTGTGGCGTCGGCGTGGAGAAAGGTCAAATCCGGCAGTAACTGGGGAGCGCCCTACCGCTAGACAACGCGGCATCATGGTTTGGGGCGCTATTGCGTATGATTCCACGTCACCTCTAGTGCGTATTCAAGGCACGTTAAATGCCCACCGCTACGTGCAGCATGTGCTGCGGCCGGTGGCACTCCCGTACCTTCAGGGGCTGCCCAATGCTCTGTTTCAGTAGGATAATGCCCGCCCACACACTGCTCGCATCTCCCAACAGGCTCTACGAGGTGTACAGATGCTTCCGTGGCCAGCGTACTCTCCGGATCTCTCACCAATCGAACACGTGTGGGATCTCATTGGACGCCGTTTGCAAACTCTGCCCCAGCCTCGTACGGACGACCAACTGTGGCAAATGGTTGACAGAGAATGGAGAACCATCCCTCAGGACACCATCCGCACTCTTATTGACTCTGTACCTCGACGTGTTTCTGCGTGCATCGCCGCTCGCGGTGGTCCTACATCCTACTGAGTCGATGCCGTGCGCATTGTGTAACCTGCATATCGGTTTGAAATAAACATCAATTATTCGTCCGTGCCGTCTCTGTTTTTCCCCCAACTTTCATCCCTTTCGAACCACTCCTTCTTGGTGTTGCATTTGCTCTGTCAGTCAGTGTATATCGAGAGACAAAGAGCTGTGTGCAAATTCAAGGAGGCAGGTCAAACTGTTTTGAAACCAAGAGCGGAGTCCAACAAGGAAGTTGTCTATCACCACTTCTCTTCATTACTTAATGGATGAGGTTATAAAAGCAGTGAAAATGAAGGATCAGACAAGATAATGATGATGTTATGTTATGGAGTGAGACAGAAGCGGAAGCAGAACTAGATCTTTGGCAAGAAAAATTTAAAAGGATGGGAATGATCATGAGCCGAACTAAAACCGTCGGCTTAGTGATGATTCAAAATCCTGAAGCAGTCCACCTGCGAGTGCAAAATGAAGAAGTACACATTATCCAATAACTTCAAATACTTAGGGAGCTTCGTTTCTTCTGACAAAATCATAAACCAAGAAATACAGTAGGCAATAGAATAAAAGCTACATCAAAATTCTACCATTCCGTACGTCATTTACTTTGGGATGACTCATTTCCGGAAGCTTGCAAGGTCACGTTGTACAAAAAAATATCTTGTACCAATTCTAACATACGGACTGGAAGCAGAAACATTCACTAGATCTGCACTAAGTCACCTACAGGCCACTGTAATGAAGTTACTTCGGCCAGGTCTCCAAAAGACAAGTAGAGAAAAAATAAGGAATGAAAGTAGTCAGCAACAACTTGGATTGGACAGGAGCCTGCCGGAAATCTTAGAATTAAGCAGATTGCGATTGTATGGACATATGAGAAAGATGGCTCCAATTACGACCCCAAAAGCATACTATGAAAGGAATGTTTTTGGTGAGAGGCCCAGAGGGAGGCCTTGTGATAGTTGGGAAAAGCAAATTTTCAAAGACCTTGCCAAACGTGATGTAAATTGGTTGGAAAAGGTAGAACATCAGCTGTGGATGGACAGGACGAACTGGAAGAGGTTCGTAAATATTCGCACCAGGCTGGCTGGAGCGGAAAATCGATGATGATGATGGTGGTGGTGGTGGTGGTGAGTGGTCTTCGCTTAGATCGTATCCAGAACGCATTGCAGTAAAAGTTACGTAAATAAATCTGTGGCTGCAGAAATGAAGCGTGGATTATGGTCTACTAAAGCTTCTCATTTATTATGGTAAGGACCGAAACCTCCCATCTCCTTATGGCGCATACCATTAGATTTTACTTCTCAACAGCCATTTTATATCTGGTCATCCATTGTTGTTTAGTTTCGGTTGTAGTTTCTGCCACCGCCTTTATAAAATACGTTATCTCGAAAGAGTTTTACGTAATTTATATTTTATGTTGCTTAAGTGTGGCCAGTATCCAGTATTCGGGAGATAGTGGGTTTGAATTCCACTATCGGCAGCCCTGAAGATGGTTTCCCGTGTTTTTCCATTTTCACACCAAGCAAATGCTTTGTGCAAACCTTAATTAAGGCCACGGACGCTTCCTTCCCACTCCTAGCTCTTTCCTGTCCCATCGTTCCATAAGACCTACCTGCGACGGTGCGTTGTAAAGCAACTTGCAAAAAAATCAATACAAATAGTATCTATTGGACAATACAGGAACATGCAGTATAGAATGGCGAAAATAATTCACTTTTTACATTACCACCTTGATTTTTTCCCAGAAAGCTTGTATGTCAGTATCAAAGAACGGGGTGAAAGATTTCGCTGGGACATTCGTACAGTGGAGGATACTAGAACCCTTCAATAATGGGATTAGTTTTTACTTGACAAGACTGATGAGACACTATGCAAGAGAAAGCAGCATTATTCCACTTTTCCGTACCAAATAAAACATTAAAGTTCGCAAATACACTGTAATTGACAGAGCTTTCGTTTGCCTCACATTCACATATAGACAAGTATTAGTTTACTTTGAGTGCAATTAATTAATTTCTAGTCAAAGTAGTCATTATCTGAATATATTTTATTTAAGATCATTTATATTAATTTATGTATCTAGAACATTTGATGTGATAAATATGATCTTTTCTTTTCATAATTTATCAACCCCCCAAAATCAGACAAATCAACTCATTTGGAAACCAGATTCATGAATGAGTTTCAGTTTGTTGGCTAGTGTTTTTGTACGCGAGATGAACATACGACTAAATAAACCCCAAGAATTAGTGGCAGGTCCTGAATAGCTTCCTTTTTATTAACTCTAAAATCTGTTGCTTCCTATTGTTGTTTTTGTTTCCTTGATGGGACTCAGAATACTGTAATCAAGTGTCTCATAACTTAGTACGTGCGAAGACACAGCGTTATTTTATGTTATCCGTACCGAACTCCGAACAAGTTCAGAATAGGGCTGGGTAGAAAGCTGTTGATCAGGTGCTCGGAAGACCTCTTTTTTCTTAGCTTTCGTCGCGTTGCTCATTTTAACCTGCCCTTTCACTGGAGTGGAAATCAAACCAGTGCCTAGCAACTCTCAAGTTATCAATCAATCAATCAATCAATCAATCAATCAATCAATCAATCAATCAGTCAATCAATCAATCAATCAATCAATCAATCAATCAATCAATCAATCACTACTGATCTGCATTTAGGGCAGTCGCCCAGGTGGCAGATTCCCTATCTGTTGTTTTCCTAGCCTTTTCTTAAATGATTGCAAAGAAATTGGAAATTTATTGAACATCTCCCTTGGTAAGTTATTCTTATCCCTAACTCCCCTTCCTATAAACGAATATTTGCCCCAATTTGTCCTCTTGAATTCCAACTTTATCTTCATATTGTGATCTTTCCTACTTTAAAAGACACCACTCAATACGTGTAACATACTAGTGGTGAGAAATGATGTATACAATAATCTACTGTTGTTAAGTATTCATTATGTTCATGACTTACGAATTTTGCCAGCGTATGGAGCAGCTCTTTGTTCATTTTACGAATTTGCATTACTTCTTGTGCCAGGCATTTCGCAATCTTATTCGCTTCCGCAAGTGAGTGCTCGACGTTTTCTGGGACACAACTCACAACTCCGCTCTCCATAACGTCAAGCTGGGATTCTGTGACATTCACTATCATCTCGAAATCCAGTTTGATCACTTCTCCAGCCCGCTCGGCATTACTAATACACGTGCCGATGCTGTCCACAGCGTCGTCCACGACCTTCTTCGCTTCTTCGTCCTTACCCTGGGCGCATGCGGTCGCATTCAAACCCGCATCCTGTAACAATTTCTCAATCTGAGCCACAATATTATCCCCCAAGCCTTTGATGACCTGTTCAGCCTCCTCAACACTAGTGTGCAGCCCGCTGTTGATACCTTCCACAGCCTTCTCAAGGGTCGCTACACTTGTCTCCATGCTTTTCTTGGTCTCCGCTACAACGTCATCGAGGACATCATGAGCCTTCTTCAGAGCATCGTCAATGATGTCATCAATCACATCTCTGGTTGTACCATGTTTTGGTGCACTCCTGGCATTAAGTCCCTGTAACGAATAAGAAAGCCCTGCTTAAATTATATTGCTTATTAAAACCTCCAATGATGATATTTTATATTGCTTAAATTGTAATACTAATAGTAATATAATTAGTTTTATGACCTATTTAAATTTACGGTTGTGGTATCGCCGAAGCGCCGGAATTTTGTCTCATAAGAGTTATCTTACATGAGCACTTTCAGGTACCATCGGACTGAGGCGGACTCTACCGGCTAAGCCACTCAACCCGAAGTTCGGTTCGATCAGCAACTGTTACGTTTTCCTCGTATTCATTCCCCACCCTGAAGGGGTGGGGCGGGCCACCTAAAGGGTAACGCCCTCTCTCTGGCCAGGAGATTAGACGGGGTTGGGAAGAATTGAGAGAAGAGGGAGATGGGTAATAGCAGTTTGAATAAGTAAAGGAGATGAGTATAAGGACGTATAGGGTATCCAGCGCTTTATTGATAGATTTACAAATACAAAGACATGTATAACAGAGATAAAATAAGGGAAGATTTAATCAAAGTTGCAAGGGAAAAGAAGTGCAAGGATGTGATAGAAGGAGGGGAAATTAACAAGAGAAGTGAGTAAGAGGCTGAGGAGGTGAGAGGTAGGCGATGATGGCGAAAAGTTGCGTGGTGGTTGTGGATAAGGTAGGATATGTGGACTAGGTGGATGAGGAGGAGGGGTAGGTCGGGGACGGCGACGAGGTGTGGCAGGACGGGTTAAAGGTTGAGGAGGAGAACGAGACTGTTCAACCCGGTGGTGGCGGCCGTTGAGCTGTATACCATGGTGGATAAGTCGCTGAGCGTCGTCGAGTGTAGGAAGGTGGAGTCTCATTAAATACGTGGGTCCATCTGCGTTGAGGATCCGGAACGCTCGGCGCACTGGTAATCCAGCTTGACGGAGTACATGGACGATGTCTTCAGATGATATGCTAGGGTCCACACCGCAAAAGACTCAACTGTAGGTTGTAGGGCTGTCGGATGGCGGCGGTGATGACGGTGGACGGGCCGTATCTGCAGGCGCTTTGGTGGCAGTTCCCTCGGCAGGTGGCTGAAGTAAGGTGCACGCGGGACGAAGTTGGTCAGTGGTGGGAGAGATGGGCAGAGGAGACGTCATAAGGGGGAAAGGATGGGACATAACTGAAGTAGTTATAGGAATGTTGGAGGAGGTATGAGCAGAAGTGGTGGTGGTTGCGGTGGTGGTGGTGGAGCTAGACGACGAAGGATGGAGCAGTGTTGTAGGTGGAGGTGGCGCGGTTGCAACAGACAAATCGGCTGTGACGGGCGTATCAGGTGTTTCGAGGAGTAGTTGAGCCATTATGTTCGGAGGAGTAGCTTCGACTCGATGGAGGCGGCGGTGAATGCGTGCTCCATTACTTAGAAGGTTGAAGTAGTCGTCGGGAGAAAGAACAAACAGGAGTACATCAGGCGATGGGTCTGGTCCGGCGTAGAGTCTGGAGGTGGTATGGATGCCTGTTGAGCGGAGTTCCGTGTAGATGTCGTCATTGGAGAGAGTAGGATTGACATCACGGACGATAAGGGTGTACGTTGGGGAGGCCGACTTCCGACTTGGTGGCAGCCTATATGCTTGATTGCCGTCGGAAGGGTGCAATAGGTATAGTTGTGGTGTCACCCGAACAACAAAAAAAATGAAGAGACGTTGTTGGGGGAAGTGTCAGCAACAGCCGCACCATCAACTATCATAGACAACCTAGGCATTACTGAACAAGTGTTGTAGGGAAATGAGGAGTGAATTAGGCTCAGTTGCTTTCGCGTCTGTCCAAAATTTGCTATTATAAGCCAACTCCAACGTATCCACCAACAAACCTTACCAGTGGCACTTTCATGATCGGGAATGGTGGCATAAGGAATGACATTACTCATGCCTAAGTCATTTCCGTATTGTCAAAGCCAAGGATGAGCCTCATACAGGTCAATGAAAGTAACAAACTTGATCTAGTCCAAATGGAAAATTCTAAGTTCCCATGGAGGGAATTAGATATTTTTGACATACTCTATTGGTGAAAAATATCTAATTCCCTCCATGGGAACTTAGAAGTTTCCATTCGGAATTGCTAGGCGGGCAATAATTCCATTGTGGAGGTTTATCTCCCGTATGCAGTTATCAGACTGTGCCTCGTATATAGGGTTTCTGGTAAGTTCACCTGCATACACCCCAGCGTCAGTGGGTAGGGTCTGACACATCCCACTGTGATGAGTCTAGTGTCAGACCGAAGACAAAACGCTGGTTAATAGAGCAAATGCCTGAAAAGCCTTACATCTGACCTATTTTTGATCTAGTCCATACAATACCTGAAGACACAATGTACTGTAAATACTGTGCTTTACCAGAAACGAATTTGGGTATAAAATATTGTTTCTATTCTAGACATGGTGAATTATTGACCTCACAAAAGTGTAATTGTGTGTACAAATTGTATACTGGTCTCACTACAGTGTTCATTATAATTTATTGATTTATGATAATTGACTGCAAATTGTCCGAGAAATGGTCCAGGTGTAATTGCATGTGTTAAATAACACGAGGAATGTACTGCATGATGGTATAGTTTGAAAATGTCTATAAAAACATGTACTATTATTCCACGCTATCATGCTTCTAATTAAGAGTTCAGCCTGCAAGTCTACATTAGTGGAATCCATATCTCCATGATTGTCTGGTTCATAAGGTGTTTTAATTACCCTGCAAAGTCAACGGTGTATTCCCTTTCTTATACCTAACTAGTCTTAATTTATTAGTTCACTATGATCATAGCCTTTGCTATTACTATAAAAATGCTATTATTATTATTATTATTATTATTATTATTATTATTATTATTATTATTATTATTATTATTATTACTTGAAGCTAGTGGTGTGAATTATCCGGCTGAGTGGCTGAGTGGTCAGCGTAATGGGCTTCGGGTCATAGACATCCGGGTTCGATGCCGGGATAGTGATTTCCACCACTTTCTAGCTCGGAGACAGGATGTACAGTACGTGTTTGTCTTAATAACATTTTAATTCATACACAACATATCACAGCCATCACAGAGACACGAAATAATTATTACACCCTTCTATATAGGGCTTGTGCCAGGAAGGGCATTCGCTCATAAAACTAGGCTTAACTCCCATTAGTGCCGACCCCAAATAAAAGGGAAAAAGACCATAAATGAGATAGTACTGTGAATTTATGTGATTCTACGCCTCGTTTTGAAATCAATGAAAAGGAAACTAGGTCTAAACAATTGTCTCTTAGGTCTATTCTGCTTTTCTGACAGTTCATTTATGATTCCATTCAATTAACCAATCCTCCTTCATTGGCCTCACTTGATCCCTCCCCTGAAGCTAGATCCTACCCACTCATTCTTTATTTCTTCGTTGCGAATGTCCCCCAGCAATTGTAACGAACATTAATCAGTAATCCTTCTGGTTACTTTCATGTTAATTACCGCTATCTTATGGTAACTGATATCCCTACCAAGCCAGTCTACGCATCGCTACAGCAAAGGCAGCCTAAAAAGAGAAAATGTAAGAATAATTTCACCTTCTTACAAAATACCGGTAGTCGTAAATACGAATTCTCTGCATTAGCCTTGCTCCATCCTAATTTTCTGTGACTATTCTCCCATCCTTGAATAATATATATGCTACGAGCTTACAAAAGTTCTCTTTTATTCCTTCCCTTTCTCATATTCAGTCTTCTTAGGTTCGTCCCTAGTTGATACGACTTTTGTCTTGGAGACGTTAGCTTTTATATCATAAAAAATTATTGCTTTTTCCCGTTTTGGGGATATTTGACAGTAATTTTTCGATACCGTCTATTATTACAAGGATTTCTTCACCTTTATGAGGTTGGGTATACCGGAACAGTACGCTGTTCCGAAACATTAGGAGCTTGAGGTGGAGTGTTTCGGTACAGTGTGCCAGGACACGGTACACGGAACTGTAATTGCGCGGAAGAGAGAACTTCGTGAAGCAACATGGCATGCACCACGTCAGCAGGAAAGTGCCTGTACCGGACGTGCTGTGTCTAGTTACGGCCAGCTTACAGCTGCGCGGAACGTGAAGGAACAGTCGGAACACTGAAATTCGTGCCCAATAATCAAGTTGAAATGACATGGCGTATGGCTTTTAGTGCCGGGAGTGTCCGAGGACATGTTCGGCTCGCCAGGTGCAGGTCTTTTGATTTGACTCCCGCAGGCGACCTGCGCGTCATGATGAGGATGAAATGATGATGGAGACGACACATACACCCAGCCCCTTTGCCAGCGAAATTAACCAATTAAGGTTAAAATTCCCGACCCTGCCGGGAATCGAACCCGGGACCCCTGTGACCAAAGGCCAGCACGCTAACCATTTAGCCGTGGAGCCGGACATAATCAAGTTTAAAACCTGCTTTGAGTTATGAATTTGCAGTCAATATGAAATACACATATCACGGTTACAGGACAGTACAGGTGTTTACAGGTGTTTAAAAGTAACTATTCCAAGGATATTTTCACCTATTGAAATGTATCGGCCTGTTTTGTGAGTAATTAGGACCGGGATGAAGCTTCACGCCACGTGAAAAATCAGTCGGAACTCTGAAATACGCACCCAAACAAATCATGTTTAAGTTATATGTTACTTTTAAGACAAGAATATTTTCATTCATTCTGAAATACACCTATCACAATTACATCGGCAGTAGATGTGTTTAAAAATATGACAAGCAGACCTCTGGTGGGATATTCTGCAAAGTTTTCTTTTGTACGATATACAGTACTAGACTTCAATATAATAATTATAATTTATAATTTCTAGCCCAGTGCAGCCCTTGTAAGGCAGACCCTCTAATTAGGGTGGATGGCATCTGCCATGTATAGATAACTGCGTGTTCATGTGGTGGAGGATAGTGCTATGTGTGGTGTGTGAGTTGCAGGGATGTTGGGGACAACACAAACACCCAGCTCCCGGGCCACTGGAATTAACCAATGAAGGTTAAAATCCTCGACCCGGCCGGGAATCGAACCCGGTACCCTCTGAACCGAAGGCCAGTACGCTGGACACTAGACTTCAATGAAAACGCTCTTACAGAAGAGTTAAAAGAAACAGAACACATTAAGTGATTCGCAAGTACCGAAGGCCAGTGGGCCGCGCAACGGAACTCAACGGAACACAAAACACTCCAGCACGTGGTGGCACACAGTCAGCTAGTGAGCGAAGGGACAGTGCATAATGGCACTTCTGACGGGACAGCGAGTCACTGTCTCGCTCTCGCTTGAGAATGTTTCGAAACAACTGGCACTCGGTGTTTCTGAACAACGGAACATAATTGTGCATCGGTGCAGTGTGCCGAAACTGGGACATAGTGCCCAACCCTACACCATAAGTCAGGTAACTTAATATACATTTACTCAACTGAACTCCAACCCAACAACTGAATAATTATATTAATAATAAAATCGGTTATCCATTTATTCATGGGATCTAACAGTGAAACGTGTTATGGTGACATCACACTGTAGTGAGTGTTGGTGGTAGAATGAATTCTTGGTTCTCAGTAATGATAGGAGACAGGCTAGAGTGTAATATCTGAATTTGCATGGTACTGAAATGGTATTATTATTATTATTAATATTATTATTATTATTGTTGTTGTTGTTGTTGTTCGGTATTTGCCCATACATTGGTTGCATGCAGTTCTCTACATCACCCTATTTTGTGCTAGTCTTTTCAATTCTACTTCACTACTGCCTCCTACATCTCCTCTAATGATTTTTTTTAAATATTCATGCCTTAGTCTACCCCTACAGTTATTAACCCTGCCCTTCTATGCACCTTAAAAAACTAACTGAACAAAGCTTTGGTGTCTCAAGAAGCATTCAATGGTAATTTCTTCTTCGGGTCAAAATTCATTAAATATTCTACTCTGAAAAACTCGATTCACTATTCATCCGAACTACCCATCTCACCTTCAGTATTATTATGTAACACCTCATAACAGACGCTTCCATTTTCTTTCTTTCTGAGCCTTTGTTCATGTTTCGCTTCCATACAGCACCACGCGTCACAAGTACTTCTTCAAAACCCTTTGATATTATTGTTTATAATAATAATGACAAAGAGTGTAACGAGTAAATTTATATCATCTAATTAAATCGCTTTAATAATGTAATGTATTGGCTGATTGAAGAGCACTGAGTTACAACATTGCCACATTGTGCCAATAAAGATCTGTAAGATAAAATTCTTTAATTACCATTTTCGTCTCTATTGTATTATTGGCCCGATTTCACAAAGTAGTAGATTACGGACGTAATGTTTGGACCTTTCTGGACAGGGGGGACGTATCTATTAACCCAATCACTTACTTGAAAGAGGCACATTTCAACCACAACAGCAATAGTGAGCTTCCCGACCATCTTAGTTATCTAGCGCTATCTGTCCACTGACGACCAACAAACATTGGATGATATTTATATCACAATGTGTACGTAAAATGTCATGAAATCTGAACTTCAGATTATAATCTAAGATTTCAGGTCAATGAGGGCAAGGGGACGTCATTACCGGTACATGGTTCAATGTCCTCCATTTATAAACACACTAGAAATCGATAACACTCCCACCTTCATCTTGCCCTCTTGACCAATATGACGTATCCTTTTTTCTTCTCCTTCCTAGCCTTTACTCAACTTCTTGTGGTCAGCACTAACGTGGATTGAACTTACTGTAGTTTTACGACCGCATGTCTGTCCTGTCATCCATCCTACGAGGGCTGTAAGTAAAGTTAAGTAAAGTAGAGACCACATTGATACAATGCAATATTTACATTCCTTCGATGCAGTCACCCGCAAAGTCTTCCAAATTTCGGAAAGCCGTTGGGGACCGTTGGCAAGGCGTTCTCTCTTGAGGTAAGGAACGTTAAGGACGACACAAACACCCAGTCCTCAGGCGAGGGATATTAATAATTTACAATCAAAAGCCCCTGACCCGGCCGGGAATCGAACCCGGGGCCGGACACGGAGCGCTCTACTGCGCGGAGTACAGATGTCATGCCAGAAAATCGGTGGCTTCGGAGGGGTTCCTTCAATTTCAGATACAGGTCGAAGTCACAAGAACTCATGTCTAGTAATACGGCCGACCTGTGCGGTGCAAATCCGTAGTCCCATTCCGACCCACACTAAACGCCTTGACCCGTCGTGTAACCATCCTATACGGTAATGTATTCTCGCCACAGACTCCACGTAATCCTCGATAACATTCTGATGGATTTTTGCCACAGGCAAACTCGATTTTAATCCACGAACGCTGATCACCTTTTGACAACATGCTTTAGACAGGTGAAATCGGCACTCTTCACTTCAACGCCACACACCAACAACACTCCCAACTAGATGACCGTCAAATGCGCACCACACATTAACAACAGCGCCACCTGACCTCTCGCATATCCTATTTGCGCATGTCCCATCTCCGGACTACAGCCCTCGTATTTGCTACCGCATGTTTTTGTACTACTTTGCAGTGCGATGTGTTGTATGGAAATGAAGATTTGTATTAAGAGGAACACGAACAACCAGCCCCCGAGCTAGAGGAACTAACTAAACACTCCATGGCTAAACCAGGAATCGAACCCGGGGTCTACTGAATCGAAGATCAGTATGATGATTATTCAGCCAAGCAGCCAGACAATCGGGCATTTCCTTTCACATGGAGTAAAATATTGCTGTTGTTTTCCAACGAGAAATCCACCCCAGCTTCGAGATGAAAGAACAAAGTGATTGTAAATTAGTCACTGAACGGCTAGGTCACATGCGCAATGACGGTTGGTAGAATGGAAATCAACTGCCTCAGAAACAGGAAGATGGGAGTTACACGCCACAAAGTGGTCATCGCAACAGAATGATCCAGGTAAACTTTTAGTGGTGAACAGCTCCATAGAAAATGTATACCAACGACAATGTTAACAACATATTGTACCATGAGATGAAATTTCTTCGAAAAATATATATTTTTCAATCTGCTCTACGTCGCACTGACACAGATAGGTCTTATGGCGACGATGGAATAAGAAAAGGACAGGAGTGTGAAAGAAGCGTGGCCTTAATTAAGGTACTGGTTTGAAAACTGCAAACCACGAAAAACCATCTCCATGTCTACCGACAGCCGGGTTCGAACCCATAATTTCCAGAGTACAATCAAATAGTAACGTGACCTAAACCGCGTAGCCAACTCCCTCGGCGTTGTTTCTTAATCAAGTCCTTTCCTTACCAGTTCTAGTTCTTTCCTATCCCATCACCGCGGAAAATCCTCGCTGAGTTAAAGCCACGTTAAACTACTGAAGTCCAGCGTCCTTGTTCGTATTTCTCGTCATACAGATGTGTCTCCACTAAAAAACGAATTCAATATGACGTAATGTAATGTAGGATTTAATTGCTGAAAAAGGCAATGATTATGTGAGTTTCAGCTTAGTTTTCACGGATGGCTTCACGGTGCTAGTGGCATTTTCACTGTTTAGAAAATAGTGGTCTTATTGAGTATGAAACTATCGACATTTCAGCAGATACTGCGTCTAGTTTTGTCAAAGGTCCGTTGTTTAGTAAGTTGAGTAGAGAAGAACATATGTTAATCTTAAATGTGCTAGGTGCACTATCCAGTGAAACGTCGGAAGATACCAGCCCAATCGGAAAACGGCCTGCAATCCCGGTGAATGTGTTTCTCAAGAGTTGCGCAAACAGAATGCTATCAAATACAGTGCCTAGAGGTTAACTGATATAAATAAGTTACACAACTTACGAATTATAGATACAATTTGCCATGATATCGTTATCTAGAACACAACATTGAACTTGTTCCCGGGAGTCCATAGATAGAAAGGTGTCTCAGTGAAAAACACAACGGCTTCATGCCAGTCAATTTTGAAACAGTAACCAATTCAAAGTAACTGATTAAATACGGAGCGAGTTGACTGTGTGGTTTTGGTCACATAGTTGTGAGATTGCATTCGCCTGATTTTTTGAATCTTTGTCTCAGTTGATGAAAATTCAATGCAACATATACCAGTTTCCGGATATTTCACCGCAAATCAACAGAATTAAATCCTCCCATGAAGTTCGATTTGTAAAATAGGATCCCAAACAAATCGTTTCTTCCTTGCAACCATACCACTGATGATATTTGAAATGTATCACCTTCAATGTTCTCTTTTTTTCATGATATGAATGGGGAGGCATGGCTATGGCTGTCCATCAAGAAGCTAAAATTTCTGAAGTATTCCAAATTCATACGCTTCACCCTGGAAGCTATCTTCGTGAAAATTGTCCATTCATTTCAGGTGATGATTGTGCTAGTCGGCAGATGCTTCTTGGCTCTCTATAACGCTATGATCCGCATCAACCTTCATATGACCGTGACCTCAGAGAAGAAACTTACGGCTTACCTCTTCGAGACTGGGACTGTAGTTAAGAAACCACAAGTACATAAAATGCATCATTAGATTTCGGTTTTGTCTAGAAAAGTGATAAGTTCATACAGTCAGAACTTCTATTCCACAATTCACAATATTATATTTCACGCAGTTAAACAGAGGAGGCCACTTCATTACCTCTCCGCCCTGCTCTCACTTCATCTCAAAGCACACACCAAGGCTCTTGAGAAGCAGAATAATGTATTCTGTAGTTCAGTGTCTAGAGCTTCCTTAAGTAAAATCTCCGCGAATTAGTCAAGTAAGATGTTCTCAAATATTCTTGGAGGTCAGCCGTTATGGTTTTGTACTTTGTATTGAGCACTCACTGCCTTTTCCTTACACTCCCTTTTTTAGATGGTTCCTCAAAGTTTCCTCTTGTGTGTATTTGTTTTGATTTTCCTTAATGACGTTGGCTTTATCTTCTGTTGATGCGTTCACTATAGGGATCACACAGATCACAAGTGTGGATTTCCGAAAGGTACAAAAATAAATTGAACTCTTTATTAAATACCCCCTTAAAAGCCACCCTTTTACTTCCTTTGTACCTGCAGGCTTGCATTCTTCAGTATACATTTTTGAAATGTAGAGATGGCAATTGTTTGACAATAGTGGCTTTCATACAGTGGCGGCGCGTTCTATATGTTCAGTGGTTCAGTGAACACCCTAGAAATACGGTAGATAACTTTTAGCAAAATGGTTAATCAAGAGCCTATTCCTTTAATTAGCTCATTATATTCGCGCACGTAGCGATGATTTTGACACCAACACTGGTTCCTCTCCTGAACCAGCGAAGAGGTTCAATTTCAGGACTGTTGGCGCGGGGCTGTGGGACGTAAGGAAAACATAGCCCAGGAATCGCTGGCGAAATGACCAGCGATAGACACCAGCAGTTCCGAAATTACCCAAAACACTGTCAGCGCGCGGTTAAAATTTGTTGTAAGTGGTAGGTTTTAAATGTATTTTAATTTCATTATTTTACGATTCTGAGGTCATTAACCGCAATGAGCCAGAATATTTTGGTAATTACGGTTTGTATAGCATCAACAGGCGTGCGTAACCCAAGTTTGTATAATTATTTAAACTTTTCATTGGGAATACGCGTTTTAAGAAAAGTAAACAGCAAAGTACGTCAACACGCAAATAACAGTAGTCTGCCTAACACACTCTTGAAGCAGTTATTCCTACGCAAGCAACTCTTCAAAATCAGAGGAAATTGGATCAGCTTATAGTAATTGCAGCTCATATTCTCTGTCTTTCATTCTTTATTGTTTGGTAACTTCTTCGAGCTGAAGTTGTGTGCCTTCAAAGGAAAGTTCCATTGCCAATCAAGCAATTTCACATCTGTTAAAATATCAAGTAACAATAAATCTGAACATGTTATTTTCCACAGCAGTGAACCCCCAGGCGTTTCATCCACACGCCTCCACTGCTTTCATACAAAGGGTACTGCATGGTGTGCTTCTTCATTTGTTCTAAAACATAATCAGGAGTTTTGTATGCTGCAGTATGCTTCCCCAGCCTGTCTGGTTGTACCATGTCCATGTCGAAAGTATTTGCAAGCGTTATTTTCGTAAGTGTTCCTGTTACTGATAAAATATTCAGGAAGAAAACTTTGCATGTTCTTTCCTCTGACTTACACACAATACTTCTTTTATCTTTCCTGAGTCTGCAGGGAATTACTGGTTGTGTTTTCACAAAAGAAGCAATGAACTGGCGTTTTCAAACCAATGATCTGTCTGCTCTCCAAAACTCAGCATGGACAGTATTACGCACTGCTACTGTGATTCGCTCTATACATTTCATTCTGCATGCTATTTCGCAAGGGGATTTTGTGGATCCTGCCTTCATATTCTTCCCTGCACAAGTACTGTTATCCACTTAGTTTGTTTTTGTATGCATACATTACTTTTCCATTTCTTTTCATTCCTAACACGTTTCCCTCCCTTCCATTCAGTTTCCTTATCAATTTACTGGGCCTCCCCTTCTGAATCTGCGTGGAATAACATATAGACTAGCATTTCCTTCTTTCACAAGTTAGAGGTGGATTATTATCAGTGCTATTAGTGTCTTGTTCACTTAACTTTGAATTGACTGGGACATACGAAGCATCATCTTTATCATCAGGTTTGTCAGATTTCTCCAAAGGTGCTTCATGTTGTGTCATGGTAGCATCTGGGTTACAAGCAGAGATCTGTAGTTGGTCACCTGAATAGTAATCATCCTCAAAGCTACCTAGCATATCCTCCCAGAATGGTCCCATGGCCAGAAAAGACTTGAGAACGGCAGTGATATAAAACTAACACAGCTGTAGTTATTGCAGTATATTTTAGAGTAAAAATTACCCATCACTTGATTAGTAAAACACTGATCTATACTAATATTATAAAGAGGAAAAATTTGTTTATTTGTTTGTAACGGATAGACTCAAAAACTACTGAACCGATTATAAAAATTACTTCACCTATAGAAAGCTACATTGCCAGTGAATAACATTGGCTGTATTTTATTTTCAAAACAATTCGAGGTTAGGGGCACGAGGGGGAAATTTAAGAATAATAGGCTAATAGAGGCAAAATATCCAATTTGTCGTTCAAGGACGAGACACTCAATTTAACGCCTCGACTCAAAGAACAAAACTACGGGCCCGAAAACCATGTTTTAAGGCCCTAAATCCAACCGTTATGGAGATATTGGCACCACATTACCCCTGTTCTAGGAATCGGATAAAGAAATGAACTGCCGTAACCATGGCAACGTCAGTGCCAGGATTCTACAGCAGCGTTACAATATATCACAAAAACCTAACATGTTACAGATATGAAAATTGTTATTAGGAATCCCCTTTAAAAATAAAAGAACGTAAATGTTCGTTTTCAGAAAATCCATTTAAGGGGGGGGGGAGGGTGAAAAGAAGTGAGGGAGGAGTTGAATTATTTATATGAGGATACATACTGTATATCTCAGAAAATGAAGATGTTACAGACGTTAAAATTGGTACTTGGAATCTCCTTTAAAAATGAACACACTTTTTTTTAAATCCACTTAAGGGGGTCAAAAGAATAAAAAACTTGAGTGAATTTTTAAAATGAGTATTTCCTTCTACCGCTTCACCCACAACTGTGGGGTTGCGGGTGCGAACTGTGTCGCACATTGGATTTGACCATGTTTTACGGTTGGATGCCCTTCCTGACGACAACCGTCTGTGTAGGGATGTAATTACTATTGCGTGTTCCAGTTGAGGTTGGTAATGTGGTGTGTTGAGTGAATATGAAGAGGAGAATGTTGGGATAAACACAAACAACCTGCCCCCGAGCCAGAAGAATTAATCACACGTGATTAAAAACCTCGATCTTACCCGGAATCGAAGGTGGAACCCTGTGAACCGAAGACCTCAACGCTGACCACTTAGCCAAGGAGTGGGGCAGTTTTTATAATGCGTACCGTATATCTACATTATATCTCATAAACGTAACATGTTGCAGACGTGAAAATTGGTATTTCTAATCTCCTTTAAAAATAAAGATACACGTACTTTTTGTTTTCGGAAAGTCAAGCTGTAGATCGAAAATAAGTGAAGAAGGAGTTGAATTATCTTTATGAGAATACTTATATCTCAAGAACTAAGATACTACAGACGTGAATTTTGGTATTTGGAATCTCCTTTAGAAATAAAGAAAACTTTTCTTTTTCGACATAAAAGAGGACTGTTTCTCACACATAAAGTTCCATGTCCCGTGTTCCAGTTTAGGTATGCCAGTAGCCTGGTCATCTTAGCTCCAAAAGGCAATGCCACAAACGTGGTTCACAAAGAGGTTCTGGTGTAAATGAAATGCAATGTTTCGGTGAGTTTTTATACTTCAGGGATTTACAGATAATGCAGTACCAAGGAACAAGTATTTTTTATCAAATTACGAAATCCTCGCGAGCGAAGCCGTGGGTAATAGCTAGTCGTTTATAAAGTTTAAACATGTACCTGCAGTTCTGTAATAGAAGGTGCAGGTTTGAATTCCCTGTAGTCAGATACTTATCATTCTCGAATAGACCCATTCTCCTTCGCCCATAATGGATTCAATGCCGTAAAAAGGGAGCACAATATATTTTTACTATCACGAAAATCAGGACGGGGCCGTTATAGTACATTAGTACAATATTGATCAGGGCAGGATAAGGGTGTATTCTGCCCGAAGGCAGGTCCGAACCTCCGCAGAATATTGACCAAACGATGTATAAATATATTATCCCGCCAGTTCTGTCAGAGAAGAAACAGAGCTGGATTTCCTACTGCCAGTTACTTCATCCTTTCGAGTAGGTTCATTTCCTTTCATAGTTATGGCTACTAAAATCTTCCCTCTACTCAGATTCACCGTTTGAATGTAGTGCTCTTCACAGCCTTAGTCTTTAAAAGAATTAGTAACAATGCTTCCGTAAGGAATGGAACAGGAGCGCTATATGCACACTGTGTCCCATAACAAAGACTTGAACCGATTATTTGATTATTTGCTCAGAACTAAAACAACGCATATAGGGCTTACGCTTATAGCCCCTCAAATATTCAGAACAGTGTTTTTGGAAAGTGATACATTTGTTTTGTTCCAAAATGCATTAGAACTTGCTCATTTCCTTTGCAAATAAACTTTTGGACTTAATTTAATTTAGCTCTAATACAAGAGGTCATAGAGAGCTGTTTTCAGAATTTTCTGTTTCGAGAAGGAATGGGCTTACGTTATCCCAGCTGTCAGGTACAATGGTTAAGTACAACACCTAAGAAACAGTCGGGGTGAGTATTGTGGTAGTCTTCTGAAACAAAGTTGGTTGTTTCGATCCCGACTCAGTATTTGAAGGTGCTTAAATATGCCAACTTCTTGTCGGTAGACAAGAACAGGAACTCACATGAGACAAAACGTTTTTGGAGGTCAGCCATTATAGTTTTATACTTTGCACTGTGCACTCACTGTCTTCTATTAATCCTCACTTTTTTAGATGGTTCATCAAAGTTCCTTCTTTCTTCTACCTCTGAATCTCCGAAAACCGTAAAAGTTATTAGTGGGTCGTGAAATCATCGTGCTATATTGTACCGTACCCAGGGGTAAATACCCTCTAGGACGATGCCTCCATTCCTGTATGAACATCCGACTAACTCAGGGTTGGGCAGAGTGTGGGTTGGTTGTCGATTGGGTCAGGATAAAAGTCGAAGTTCAACACTAAAATAGCAATCAATGACAGGAAATGGAGGTATAACACGAATGAGAAACAATCATAGGGGGTAAGATGGATTTATTAACAAATATCCCCGATCAAATCACACGAAAATAATTGAATAAAAAATAATAACTTGTAAAAAAAATGAACTCAAAGTAATAAAATAAATCGAAATCAGAAACGTTAAATGAGTGATAATACAAATTTGACATTAAAAGAAAAACAAGTTCAATAAAGAACATATATAAAAATCAAGACTGAGTATCTTCTCATAGTCCAATGTTTATGTTGTATGGCAACAAGTGTATGCAAACACTGCCATGTGGTGTTTCCGTATGGAGTTTCACACTATCGCATCCCAACGATACGGTTTCAAAATTAAGTTACTCCCGAGAATCATCAAACTATTTCCGTAAAATCAAAGTTACATCATGTGAAAAATTACGACGGAAAGAAAAATAATTAAGACGCACCGGACGCTATGTAAGGTATGCAAAATACTAGGGGCAAATCCTACACTATATTTACAATAATTCAAATCATCAAACTAAACATATATATACATCGGATACCGAGTAAAGTCTTAAATGCTACACTGCTTCTAATGTGAATCCCGGTTCACTACAAAAGATCTAGACAGAACTAGATGAACCAACAATACATCAGCACTCGGGCTGTTCCCTTTAAAAACAACGAGACAAGGTATGCAATCACAAAATAATAAGGTAAAACCACCCTGTAAGAGAAAAACATATAAATAATCCTTGATGTCATGAAGAAAGCAATGGGCAACATTGCCTCCTTCTGCTGCGTTTGAGCGCTCAACAGCGCGGTCATCCGTCATGTACTTCCGGGTAGATTACGAGCTGTAAAGAAATATAGAACTCCACTACGCTAAAGATTGGATTTTGTCTCCCGTGGCCGCCACAAGGAAATACTGTCTCTTTCACACATGCCGATAACACAGGCCAGGACTCAACTTGCCATGAGATAACGCCCATCATCAACTACACGGAAACTCCCGTATATTAATTGCTTCTTAGCATGCTTGGGCCATTTAACAACATCAGACTCAATAGTCTGGAATTAACACTGTCCATTCTGATCACAATATACTCAGAAGACGCTAGGCAGGCACACACACATCTGCACAATTTCTCTCTATCTTGTCAGGCATACAATCGGCCTGTACCAATACATTATAATTAAGCATGCAATTATTATCTCATCATTCCTCATGAATCCTACTGGCCTTTCCACATAACGAGACGCTGTTCAAGTCCTTGGCAGACCATCAGGCAAACAGAATCCAACTTAACTTCAAAGATCTTAATTTAACAACGACGTTCTGCAGCTCCTTCTGGCAGCTTCTGTAAAACCATGCATCATGCAAAATAGCTATACCTGTCTCTCTGAATGACCGAAATAAAATGAATTGATACGTGTTTAACGTAATACAAAAATGAACCTGTCGATCTAGCCCTTCTAGCATATATTTCAGGAAAACTCGGAATATCCTACGCTAAGTACTATATTTACAACAATAACTGATCCTATCAATCCCTCATTTTCCCAAACATCTAATCATAAAGCAAAATAAAAATAAAATAAACATGCATTAATCTCGTATCCGAATCTACCATAGTGACAAAATTAAACAAATACATGCCGTCAGGCTTACTTTAAATGAAACTGAAAATTCTATCTACACTGCCCTAGTACCTTAACATAACTTACATATCATGCCATATATAATACGTGCATCTTACTTTAGATGACTCTCGGGGAACCAGGATAGCAGCTTACATCCCCACTAATTTTGGGATCTACACCATGATAATCACATCCTTAACATGTGGGAATGCGCTTCCTTCCTCTGCAGGTGTATCCATCATCTTGCTGGAAAACAATTCACTGGAACACAGAAGACTTTAGTTGATAACCTCTTCGCTGCTTAATGCTGCGAGCCGAAATACCCTTTCTTTTACCAGATCAGCTAACACACTGATTCACATATATATAACACACTTCACTAAAAGGGTAAAATTACAGTTTTAAAAGCAGCCCACGGTTCGGTACGGAAGTTCCACGCGAATACGCGCCCGTCGCGAAATAGTGAAACACTAGCACGTTTCCACCACACTTGTTACTCAGCGGTCACTACACCGTCTTTATCGATTAAAAGTAAACTCTGTCAAAGCACAGTAAATATTACGACTGCACAATTTGAAGTATCAACGAGAACCAGTTACTATTTCTGGAATAACGCCACGTTAATTACAATCACCAGTCACAGAGTTGGTACATCCGCACTGTTCAAACTTTTCCTACAGAGTGCCGAGTTAATACATCCGTACTGCTCAAATTTTTGCTACAGAATGACGCTCTCCAGAGCTTGGATTACTGAGGAGGCTTCGGTGACGCTAATATTGTTGGGGTTCCCGGGTATCTGAACCAACCACCAATCAGAGAGTTCGTCATGTATGATGATACAATACTTATTGTGATATATTTATAAAACACAGCTCAAACATTAGCAAATCTCTTCCACCAATATCTATAATACATTACCAAATATATCTAACTTCAGAAACTGTGGAAAACCGATTGTCTACAGAAACTGACTTTATCCACAGAGCATGTTGGTCATCCTGGAATTAATATATGACGCGGTGTAGCCTCCATGTTTGCCAAATCCTTAAGTTCCCATTGGCTGAAATATATTGCTTGGTCATCATGTAATACACGTGTCGATCCTTGCCAGCGCGTGGGTACGCTTACTTTCTCACGGTCATGCAGAAATATGAAGCAACATCCAGCGACTTACAGTCTTGCTCAACATCCGGTATTAACTATCTTGGGATACGATGCTTTACCATATTAGACTGTATCTTTTATAAATAAATTCACATATATGGTCAAATAATATTCCAATTATTATTATGGGCCGGTCGGATACGGCTCAATATAGGGGTAGCGCAACAACCGCTTACCCGGGTTCGACTCCCGGCCACACTGGGGATTTTAATTCTCTTGGACCAAACACGTAGCACGCCAGTATATATAGACCATTGTCTGTGGGGGGAAGTACTTGCCTTGAAAGGCCTAGGCCCGTGATGCGCTGTCACGCCACGGGCTTTTATATTCATTATTTTATTTGAGACATGGAAGAAACTAATTCACGGCATCCAAATTCATCGTCACGGGTTCGAATCCTGATAATTTCGGATAAGGTTTACAATAGGACCAACACGAAACTGCACGAATGACATTCTGTTTTAAACTCAAAGCGTGACCTTAAATTAAAATCGAGTGTTCTTCTAATCATGGGAAGGCGATTCAAAAAGGACAACTTCAAAGATGTATACATTTAATTTTAACTTGTTTAAATGTTGTTCTGATAATTCAATATTTTCTGATAACACTTTGGAGGAATCACCAGGAAATTCATTGCTCCACGGGCGCACAGTGGTCCAGACGAGCAAAACGCTGACAACAAGTTGAAAAACACATGTTATTACTTTGAATTTTGTGCTGTAGAATCTCGTAAAGACGGTGTCATATGCTGTGGTAAAATAAAACGAGTTTGCCGTCTATGCCCGTTACTGTACTGTGTAACATAGTTATCGCTCGGACGAACAACGAGCGGGATATAGACTATAGACGCTCTTTATCTTTGACCCGATTTGAAGTGCTTATAACATTTAACTCCTGAGTTTGAAATTAATTCGACTTGATGATGGTTATTCCTGGAGGTAAGTGTACCGGGGTACACCTTCTCCGTCCTGTTAAACTTGAACTAATAAAAGATACTTGGATTTTCAACCACCAGATGTCTCTATCATCGGTTTTGTTGCTCCCCGTAGTGGGTCGAACTCTAACTAATTTATTAAGCAATTTGTATTGTGATAGGTAGCAAACCTTAAGTTTGTGAAGATTGTGTTGTTCATGTACTAAAGTTGTCAATATTACTACTGCTTCCTTCTTCAATAGCAAGCAACCAATCAAAAGTTTTGTGAATATTTTCTCTAGCCATCCAGTCTAGCTGTAAAGAGTTCTGGAAACTTCCCCTCTGAGATGCTCTAAAAGCTGGGTGCTTTAGGGGCGTATTGTCATCTTCATTGCTCCGGTCTAGTGAGTGCGGCGTGTTATTAGGAGGCAGGGGCAGCCTGCCGTCGTTCGGCAGGCCCGACTACTCAAGGTAATGGCAGAAATTTCTTAACATATGATATCTGCTGGCAGATGGCTTGAGCGTGGAGGTTTCAAACTTATTTTATTCACAGTTTTCATTTCATGGTTTAAATGTAGATTTTCGGCAAGTCTGAGGACTCTGTTCAAGTCCCGGCTGGGACATATATAAACTAAGGGAACAAAGTGTGATTACCCTCTATTGATTCCCATTCAACTTGGTATGAGGTGACTAAAATTGTCTAAACCTCCAAATTCTTAACACATTTTTGGCATTTAATAATTCTCATTTAGTCACACCTGTATAGAATAGGCTTAGCCTCTGCAACTTCAGGCCATAAGCCCGTTTCAGGTTTTCAGGAGTTTTCTAAAAGGAGTGCAAGTGTTTCGCCTCCTGGCCTTTCGTTCATGGCCAATCATATTCAACCTATTATTTTTACATTAAGGCCATTTAGAATGGACACTTCATTGCCCCTGTTTATTTGGTAATTGTTTGAAGACCAGTGTGTAAGAAACTGTTGAGCAGAGGTGACAGTAAATATATTATTAGAAGTTTATCAGGCTTAACTTTGTAAGAAACTTGTGCTGGAATATGTTAACTTTAGGAGCTCAAACTTCTAGACCACGTGAGTGAGTGGAACAAACATGTACCTGTTCAGACCTATAACGCCCATCCCTTGTATATTATCTTGTTGATAATTCTCTCTAATTTTGTACCTGATTTTGGGCTTTAAGTCATTGATGCTGTAGGAGCTGACAAGATCATTTGTTGTTGTTTATTCAGATTTTCTGTCTATCAAATCTTAAAGTCAATAAAAAAAGGAAAGAAAGAAAATTTCAAAATTGAGTGCTTTACCTTATGCTCTGGCCATTTCCTTGTTCGCCCATTCACCCCGGCACCTTCTTACACTTCTGTGTTCCACGATATTCCCTTAACAGTAAGTATATAATTTTCATGCATCGTATAGGGAATTATTTATGTTCAGAATATAACAAAAATCGCAATGAAAAACTCACGGCTAAAATAGTTCATCTACAAGCTAACTTTCAATAAAAGATAATCTTATGATCCAGTGAAATCCTGTAATTCTGAAAATTTCCATAAGTATATTGCGATATTGTTAAAGGACAAATTCAACAGTTTCCTGACTTTTTTTGCCTTGTTCGCGTCAGTAGCATTTTCACTGTATCCGCGCTACTGCACAAAATTTCACTTACCGTTATTTGTGAAAAAATAATATTAAATGATATTTAATACGTATAAATGCCTCTTATTTTCATTATTTATCCTCACTACTATTTATAATGATCATAATTCATGATAATTAACAAATAATTATAATTAGTTTGTATTAATACATTCAATTTCTAGTAATAACTTATTTTACAGTACTGAATACTTCTTATATTATTAATTTATCAGTTTTTATTGTCCATCTTCATGGATAAATGATTAGCGTGCTAGCCTTTGGTCAAAGGGATCCCGGGTCCGATTCCCGGCAGGGTCGGGAATTTTAACCATTATTGGTTAATTTCTCTGACAAGGGGGCTGGGAGTATGTGTCGTCTTCATCATCATTTCATCTTCATCACGACGCGCAGGCCGCCTATGGATATCAAATTGAAAGACCTGCACCGGGCGAGCCGAACATGTCCTCGGACACTTCCGGCACTAAAAGCCATAGGCCATTTAATTTCATCAGGTTTTATTTAATATTAAACTTCTTCTACTATTTTCCCCACACATTGTTGGGTCGTGGGTGCGTACTGTGTTGCACGTGTGTATTTGTCCCTGTTTTACGGCCGGACACTTTTCCTGACGCCAACCCTATGTGGAGGTATGTAATCACAATTGCGAGTTTCTGTGGTGGTTGGTAGTGTGGTGTTGTGTCTGTATATGAAGAGGACAGTGTTGGGACAAACGTAAACAACCAGTCTCTGAGTCTGAAGAGTTAATTACAGGCGATTAAAATCCACGACCCGGCCGGGAATCGAACCCGAAACCTCTGAACCGAAGGCCTCAACGCTAATCATTGATCCAAAGAGTCGGACTTATTTAATATGAAATATTTCGTTATATTCATATTGCAGGACCTCGAACCAATGGATTGGTTTGTAAGCGAAAAGACATCTTCCTCAATCTTTGAAAGAATCGTAAGTCATCTTTTAATTCTGAAAAAAAATTTAGCTACATGAAGAAAGACTGATTTTATAATACATCTAGATGTAAGAACTTTTTTCAAGAAGTTACTGCATTATATAAAATCGACATAAATCAATCTTATAGAACTACAGAACATTTTCTTTTCCTCACAATGGACAGTGGTTGGAATCTACAACGAATATTGCTATAAATAGTTCAGGCTATTTATTCATATTGCCTATTTTTAAAAAAAATTGACTTCGTATTTGTAATCAGCGACTTCAAAACCACACGTATACCAAATTTCAGGTACATTAAATTGCATTACTTTAATGAAATTGTCCGCTGTTTATTCTTTAATATTTGAGTTCAGATTTGTAATCATCAATGATATTGAAACCGGAATCAACTCCAGACTCAATGTGTCGAAGACGCATTGGCACCAGTATGTAACCTTGTAGGGGAACGACACGCGATATTAACGCCCGGATAAGAGTCACAGAAGCCAGGCTGAGTAACTCAGACGATAGCTCAAGTTGACGGGGTCGATCCCGTCTCCATCTGGTTGTATTTGACGGTGCTCAAATACGCCAGCCTCGAAACGGAAGATTTACTAAAACGAAAAAGAACCTGCGGAACAACATGGGTGGCACTTCGGCGCCTACGAAAACTTAAATAAAAGTAGTTAGTGGGACATAAAATTGTTATTTATTTATTTATTTATTTATTTATTTATTTATTTATTTATTTATTTATTTATTTATTTATTTATTTATTTATTTAGATCCACGGAAGATGATTGGCCTGAGAAAGGTATTCGGACTGCATCAAAAACAAAAAACAGACGACTTCAGATCTCCTAATAGGACGTGTAACGTGATCAGGTCAAATTCAAATTGGAGATGTCGTCCACTTCCAAATTATGTTCAAGCACGTATACGTGTTAAGGAGAAGAAATGTCCTCTTACGCACAGTCGAGGTGGAGGCTAAAAAGCCCTCTGCCCACTCAACCATTCATACCACTGGAGGTAGACAATGGTGGGGAGGATGTAGTGGAATATCTTTCTCCTAATGTTCTTGAGGGAAACGGCTGAATTGAATTGCTGCCGAATGGTATATCTTCTCTGTAAGGCTCTCAGATAACACGGCGTAGTGTTATTTGAGCGTCTTCTTCTTCTTATTATTATTATTCTTGGCCGTATCCTAATTACTTGGGGTGGGCATTAGACAAGGCTTAAGCCACATTTTACGGTCAAATGCCCTTCCTAACGCAAATATTATATGTAGGGATAAATTGTCTACTCTATGTTTCAGTGGTGGTTGGTAGTGTGCTGTACGTAAACGAAAATGTGTATTATTACGAACACATACACTGATCCCCTGAGCCAGAGGAATTAACCAGATATGGGTAAAATCCGCGACCCGGCCGGGAATCGGATCCAGGGCCCTCTGACCATTCAGCCAAGAATCAAAACATTTCAGCTTCCTTGTTGCTGTTCCACATTAGAGTCGTAAGACTCGTTAAAACGTGGCTCACATTCTGTTCGAACCTCTCTCTTATCTATGCTTACAGTAACAGCGAAGATGGAAAAGTGTCTCCCGAAGAAAGTCCTCATGAGACCTCACTCCGTCACAGTTCCAATATCTAAACTAACCCAGAATAGATAACAAATGAGTTCCGGGCCAAACATCTAATCATACACCATGTTAAACAAAATTTCCCTTCCCATTTTCAGGACTTAAGGGTATCGGCATTAGAAATCCTGTGGAGTAAATTATTTACTGCCATATGAATTATTTCTTCCTGACCTTTCTCCTCCTCTCCCCCATTTATTAGGAACTGCACATTGTGTTGATCTGGCCTAGTTTTACGGCTGGATATTCATCCTGACGCCAACATTAGGTGGGTGAATACTGTATATTCACTACTGTGTTTTCTGTAGTGGTTGGTGGTGTGGTGTATTGTATTGTAAGTATATGAAGAGGAATGTATTGAGACGAACATAAACATCCAGGCCCCGAGCCAAAGGAATTAACCATGTGCAATTAAAATCCATCCCCGTCCAGGGTGGGAATTGAAATACGGGCCCTGTGAACCGAGAGGCAGTACGCTGATCATTCATCCAAGGAGATGGACAGACCGTATCCCCACTGAAGATAGTAACGTAAATCAGGTTCTGTTATCCATAATTTTGCACCTAGATTCTGTTATTGTGTTAAAAGGGATATTTTCTTAATTATCCTCTCAGTTTGAGAGCTCCCTACGTGGAAACAATCCTGCGAATTTAGTTCTTCCATATCTTGTTTGTTTGATTTTTCAATACGTTTTACGTCATCCCAACGTGGCCAAGTGCAATGGCGACGATGGAACAGGACAGGGCTGGGACTGAGAAGGAAGTCACTGAGCTCGATAGCTGCAGTCGCCTAAGTGTGGCCAGTATTCAGTATTCGGGAGATAGTGGGTTCGAACCCCAGCGCCATCAGCCCTGAAGATGGTCTTCCGTGGTTTCCCAATTTCGCACCAGGTAAAGGCTTAATGAAGGCCACGGCCGCTTCCTTCCCACTCTAGCCTTTTCCAGTCCACTCGTCGCCATAAGACCTATGTGTGTCGGTGCGACGTAAAGCAGCTTGTCTTGCGAAGGAAGTCGCCGTGTCCTTAAGTAAGGTCTGGCTTGGAAATGGAAAATAACGGGAAACTATCTTCAGGGCGGTTTGAATCCACTTTCTTCCGAAATCAATCCCACAGCTACGTGGCGCAAACCACGTAGCCAACTCGCTCTGTAATATTTTGTCCCGAATAGAAATCATTAAAAGTTGCGACGTTCTTCATAACTATCGTGATCTGATGTATAGGTATCTAAAGCGAACACGGACCCAAACGGTTGAAGAATATACCCCTATAGTAATTGTCGCATTGGACATTAAAAATTGTACTCCAGAGAGCAACTTTACTTAACTTTGAATTACTACGCACGTAGCGGTACGTTCGCTACACCTTGTGTCATATGGCCTATGCACGTGCTGGACCGTTTCTGAGATTTTTCCCTCAGTTACTGCGTACGTACAGTACAAGTAAGAACCATTCTACGACGTGTAATAACATTATCAGAGTTGCGCCCGCAAAAATCGCTGCGTGAAATATTTTATCTTAGAACTTTTCATCGGAAAAGTTCTGTCATTTAAGGTTCAATATTATGCAACAATTATCAAGGAATTCTCGCTCTTCATAACATATGTGCTGCGGGTCAGTATGTCTCTAAAAGTGTTATCACATAGCGGTTTTGGCAGGCGGAATGACGATATGTCTTCCTGCTTGTGAATTATGCGCCGACTTGATGTTAATACAGGCTGAACAATATTTTTGTATCCCTGCGGCTGTGTCTGTGTCTAATCTCAGGTATCGTATTTTGTAACCAATAATGCCAGTGGCAAGTCATTCGTTGAATGAAGAAATGTTAGCGACTTTACATCCCACTAACTATTGTTACGATTTCGGAGACGCCGAGGTGCTGGAATTTAGTCCCTTTTACGAACCAGTAAATATACCGACACGACGCTGACGTATTTGAAAACCTTCAAATACTACCGGACTGAGTCAGGATAGAACCTGCCCAGTAGGGGTCAGAAGGCCAGCGCACAATCGTCTGTGCTGCTCAGCCCGGCGAATGAATTAAAAATATTACGAGTTATGACAAGAGCCGAGTCAGATATCAATGAAAATGACAGCGGTATATTAAAGAATTACACTTTATCGACAAACAGTTGTGAAATTTCGAACAGCTATACTGAGAATGCAATTTTGTTTTTTTTCAGAATACAGATTTTGGGACCAAATGTAGCCCATTGCAAGATGTTTAGGCATACAGAAAAGAGTTTCCCAAAACATGAAAATTAAATCAGGAGTAGGGCCAATTCCAGATGTTTGAAAACTAGTCCTTAAAGGGCCAAAAATAGCTTTTGCCCGAGGTTTTGCACGCGTAGAAATTGACTTCGTGACAATTTATAGAACTGATGATCACTGGAAACTATCAATATATGCTCAATACTTTGTGAGTAGTATTGGAACATGTTGGATTATTTTCGGTTGTTAATAGATGTTGAATACTTTCAGGAAGAAAACAATAGGTGTGAAGTAAAACATTAATATATCTCTAACAGGCGGTATTCTCGAGTTTAGAGACATAATTTCCAAGCCCTACCTAACGGAGTGATATGAAACGAGGTGGAAGGAAATCCTGTCTGTCTCCACTTTAATATTGGCTAGTTTCATTAGAATATGGATTAGGAGTTTTGGCGTTCATTCAGTTCAAACAGAACGACAGAAAGACAGACAGACAAAGTTTTCACAAATGATGGATATCGTCTCCACAACGTGTATGGAAAGGTAGGGAAGTCATACACACCCATGGCATTCTTGTTATTGAAACACAATACACAATCCAAATATTGAAGGGATTATGCCTTTTTAAACCTCATTATTCAACTTTCATACAATAATTTTACTGAAATTAAGAAACAGATATATTTGGATAAAATTGTGAAAAAAGTATGTACTAACACGTAATTCCGCCTCCTCCATTCGGTTAATGGTCCGCAGAGTTCTGGTAATGTTACGCATCAAGTATACTTTCACAATTACAAGCAAATCACATACATTTCATTACTTAAGTATGTATTCCATAATGGAACAGAATAGAGGAATGTAGCTCATATTGGAGCCACTTATTGTTTTCTACTAACAAACACAAATCACGTAATTAATTAAATTAATAATATAAGATAAGTTGTACGAAAAAATGGCTTAATCATTGTCACAATAAAATAAATCAGAAAATTACGTTTCTGAAAATGCTGCAACTGGTCAATAAAGAGGCCGGAATTTATCCATCCATTTTATGAGCACTTGCTTGAAGCACCAATGGACCCATTCTTTTAAAAAATTGGTCTGTTTCGAATATATCAACAAGAGTGAACTGTAGTTTATTTATGTTATTAGGTATGCTATTTTATTCAGCGTATTTAAAGACTATTCTCTTGAGATCTACTGGTGTTAAGCCATAAAAGAGATTAGCTAGCGTAAAAATATAATTTGTATATAAACTTTCAATCTGATGTATTGAAAATAGTGTAACGGTGTCCGCCATTTCATTGTACGGGTTTGGGAGGAGCAAGTGAGTCTGGCTCCAACCGCGTGCGACATCACCGTGTTAGGGCCCTGCCTCCTCGGCACTGCAGCAACCAATTAGGTTGAGCAAAGCGCGCAAGACCAGCCCTCCCTACAAATACTCCGTAATCCGTGATCTCCTTTCAGGCCTCCCTGACGGGATCAGAAATGCCTCGAATATGTCACCAGAGCACTCGATTTCCAGAGAACTCCAAAGGTTTCACTTGATAAGTATGTTGAAGGACCGGCCTCTCTATATAAGGCAAACCTGTCGAACTCCAGTGGCTCAATTTAGGTTGAGCTCCGCTAGTGATTGAGATGATTAAATTCTGAGTACAGCTGTGGAGTACTGACTCAGTCAGTGATTAAATGCTGTTAGTGCTGCGAATGTGAACTGACGGCGAATGCGGAACAATGAAACTAAGCGACGAGGGACAATGAAGGAAGACCGCCGCGAGTGTAAGATTGTGAATTTTGAGACTGTGTTGCGCGCGCCCAAACTGTGAACCGTGCAACCACGATAGTTGAACAGTGAGTTTAACCGTGAACCGGTCTAGGATCCAAGTGACAGTTGAAGAAGTGTGTGTAATGTAGTTGTTTTAGCTTGTAAGTGTCAGAGTGGCTAACTAGTGTGACTGAACAGGTAGAGCTCTGACTAGCATGAGTGTGTGCCTGTGGAGTCGCATCAGCAATATTAGTTTTAGTTAACAAATCTTGGAGTAAACTGTACCAGTCGTGTATTTATTTATTTGTCAACCCCGCCATGTTACAACTGGTGTCAGAATAGGGATCGACTGGTAGCGTACTTCGTAGTTTGTAGTAATCATTTGTGAGTAAAAAATGGATTCCAAACAGTTCCAGGCTCTTCTCAACAGGAAACTTATAGGTTGATTGGAATTAGGCAAGATAGCTCGCAGAGCTACTTCGAGAAGATCTCAACTGAGAATTTTCCCCATCCACCAATCCCATTCACTGCAGTTGTGGAAGGACCTATCAGAGGCATCGATATCAAAGAGTTAAGAGTTTTTGAAGGAAATGAAGCCGGGGAAAGCAACTGGTCCGAGGATCTTCCAGCATAGTCCTGGTACTCTCAAAAGTGGTATGCGGCAGAATGGTTAGCACGACACTTCAAGCAGATCATCAAAGAGGGTCTAACACCGACCGACTGGCAACGGAGCATCACCGTACTCATCTTCACAGAGAAGGGCAGCCCAGCTGAATATGCTAATTACTGCCCGAACGGACCTTTGAGTCATGCGATCAAGTTTTTCGAACGTATTCTTGATGAAAGTATTCGCAATATCTTCCATATTTCCAGAAACCAAGCTGGATTTGTAAAGAATTATGCCACAACCGATGTAGTCTATGCTGCACAGCTCTTGTTTAAAAACGCCATGAGAAGAACAAGCCGATCCAACACACTTTCTTGGACCTTGACAAGGCCTTTGTTCGCATACCGCAAGACGTCATAAAGCATACCGGAATACCTTGTCAAGTGGGTGAAACTGCTTTATATAGACCCAATGAGTTATGTTCAGGCCGCCGCAGGAGCATCCAGTGACTTTTGGCGTTCACCAAGGTTCAGTGTTGTCACCACTCCTGTTCATTCTAGTGATGAAGACTGTAGCAGCAGACCTGTACCATCTTTTATCATGGATGCTTTAGCCAATTAAACCATCGGGGAAAGAATTGGACTTGCACCGATTCAGGATAAAGTACGCGAGAGCCGTCTACTACAAACAACAACATTATTATTAAACAAAACGGCTTGTTTAAAGCATGTATTGTAATATCCTGAAGCCTGAAAGGAGAGAGCAAGTATCACTTTACAAATTAAAAAGTCTTATACTGTCCTCCTTTTCGGTTACACGTGAACAAATTTGATCCATGAAATGTCACGGTATTATGTGTCCCAAATGGAAGATAATAATTCACAAAGGACGGTGGCCGATAAAACCGCGATCTAAACAGTGATGGGCTGATAGTCTTCACAAAGCTCTGAGGAACTTCAATCTCCGCCGTAAAATGGCCCATGAGAGAACTAAATGGAGACAATGAATCTATATAGCAGACCCCGCTACCTGGAGGGACAAACGCTGAAGAAAAAAGATTATTATTATTATTATTATTATTATTATTATTATTATTATTATTATTATTATTATTATCATTTCCGAATTTGGCCGTCTATGGACCGCATTGAACTTAAGGCTTTCTCTTCTTCTTCTTCTTCTTCTTCCATAACCTCCTCATCCTTTCACTTCTGATCTTCCTTTCTTTCTCAGATATTATTATTATTATTATTATTATTATTATTATTATTATTATTATTATTATTATTATTATTATTATTATTATTATTATTATTATTATTATTTGTGGACGATAACTAGTTCAGAAAGAAATAGAATAGAACCTTTTGAAATATGGTATTACAGAAGAATGCTGAAGGTCAGATGGGGGGAGATCGAATCACGAATGAAGAGCTACTGAAACGAATTGGTGAGAGGATATCGATTTGTCGGAATTTGACGAGATGAAGAGATTGAATGATAGGGAATATCTTAAGACACCCAGGATTGGTTCAGCAGTTGGTTTTTGAGGAAAATATAGACGGTAAGAACGGTAGGGGTAGACCAAAGTATGTGCAGACAGATTATAGCAGATGTAGGATGCAGTAGTTACGTAGAAATGAAAAAAATAACAGAGAATAGAGTGGCATGGAGGCCTGGACAGTCTATGGACTGATGACTCAAACAACAACATTATTATTAAACAAAACGGCTTGTTTAAAGCATGTATTGTAATATCCTGAAGCCTGAAAGGAGAGAGCAAGTATCACTTTACAAATTAAAAAATCTTATACTGTCCTCCTTTTCGGTTACACGTGAACAAATTTGATCCACGAAATGTCATGGTATTATGTGTCCCAAATGGAAGATAATAATTGCTTTTACTCAAATAAAGTGTAAAATCTGCGGTAAATTAAGAAAAAGTACGAACTATTTTACTTGTAGAGAATAATATGGATACATACTTGACTACCGTACAACTATTTTTTCTGCTACATCGCAGCGCTTCCGAACGTGTTTTGTTTGTCTAACACTTTCATGTACGATGTCTTTGCTCACTGAGGTAGTTTGAATTAATTAGGTGTTGTTTTCTTCATGTTGCTCATTCGTATTGTGCCCTAACTCATTCATTATTATTGGTCCAGGGATCATGCTATTTTCCTTTCAATATAACTGTAAAATATTTATTGGTCCAGGGATCATGCTATTTTGCTGTTTGAACTGTCCGCGCTAGTCATATGGACAAATATAATGAGAATTCACAGAATAGCACTCCCATTCGTTGATGCTAGCCCTGGACCTCCAGGAAGAAACACAAGACGACACGAGCAGCGGAATGCAACATTAGGGAGTTTTGTCTACAGTCCGTTAGTACGTACAAATATTTCTCTAGTAACGACAGTATATCTTAATTAACCGCACATTTTACACTTCATTTGAGTAAAAACAATTATTATCTTCCATTTGGGACAAATGACATTTGGTGGATCGGATTCGTTTACATAACCCTCCTTTTCAATACAGAACTCGATCTACACTGACTGACAGAGCAAATGCAACACCAAGAAGGAGTGGTCAGAACTTTATGCCAATTGCAGGGTAGACTGACGTCACTGAGGTATGCTCATGATGTGAAATGCGCCGCTGTGCTGCGCACGTAGCGAACGATAAATGGGACACGGCGTTGGCGAATGGCCCACTTCGTACCGTGATTTCTCAGCCGACAGTCATTGTAGAACGTGTTGTCGTGTGCCACAGGACACGTGTATAGCTAAGAATGCCAGGCCGCCGTCAACGGAGGCATTTCCAGCAGACAGACGACTTTACGAGGGGTATGGTGATCGGGCTGAGAAGGGCAGGTTGGTCGCTTCGTCAAATCACAGCCGATACCCATAGGTATGTGTCCACGGTGCAGCGCCTGTGGCGACGATGGTTGGCGCAGGGACATGTGGCACGTGCGAGGGGTCCAGGCGCAGCCCGAGTGACGTCAGCACGCGAGGATCGGCGCATCCGCCGCCAAGCGGCGGCAGCCCCGCACGCCACGTCAACCGCCATTCTTCAGCACGTGCAAGACACCCTGGCTGTTCCAATATCGACCAGAACAATTTTCCGTCGATTGGTTGAAGGAGGCCTGCACTCCCGGCGTCCGCTCAGAAGACTACCATTGACTCCACAGCATAGACGTGCACGCCTGGCATGGTGCCGGGCTAGAGCGACTTGGATGAGGGAATGGCGGAACGTCGTGTTCTCCGATGAGTCACGCTTCTGTTCTGTCAGTGATAGTCACCGCAGACGAGTGTGGCGTCGGCGTGGAGAAAGGTCAAATCCGGCAGTAACTGTGGAGCGCCCTACCGCTAGACAACGCGGCATCATGGTTTGGGGCGCTATTGCGTATGATTCCACGTCACCTCTAGTGCGTATTCAAGGCACGTTAAATGCCCACCTCTACGTGCAGCATGTGCTGCGGCCGGTGGCACTCCCGTACCTTCAGGGGCTGCCCAATGCTCTGTTTCAGCAGGATAATGCCCGCCCACACACTGCTCGCATCTCCCAACAGGCTCTACGAGGTGTACAGATGCTTCCGTGGCCAGCGTACTCTCCGGATCTCTCACCAATCGAACACGTGTGGGATCTCATTGGACGCCGTTTGCAAACTCTGCCCCAGCCTCGTACGGACGACTAACTGTGGCAAATGGTTGACAGAGAATGGAGAACCATCCCTCAGGACACCATCCGCACTCTTATTGACTCTGTACCTCGACGTGTTTCTGCGTGCATCGCCGCTCGCGGTGGTCCTACATCCTACTGAGTCGATGCCGTGCGCATTGTGTAACCTGCATATCGGTTTGAAATAAACATCAATTATTCGTCCGTGCCGTCTCTGTTTTTTCCCCAACTTTCATCCCTTTCGAACCACTCCTTCTTGGTGTTGCATTTGCTCTGTCAGTCAGTGTATATTAGATTGGATAATGTCTAAACATGTTTTAGTCTATCTAATGGCCATCTTCAGTAGAAGCTAAAATGTTACATGTATATGCAATTCGATAAAAAAACTGAAACGGGTGGAATTAGAAGATAATGATCATGATCCAGCTCGATGGCTAAATGGTTAGTACGCTGGCTTTTGGTCACAGGGGTCCCGGGTTCGATTCCCGGAAGGGTCTGGAATTTTAACCATAATTAGTTAATTCCCTGGCAGGGAGACTGGGTGTATATGCCGTCTTCATCATCATTTCATCCTCATCAGGACGCGGAAATAATCTATAGGCGTCAAATTGAAAGATCTACACCATGCCTCCCCGGAGGCCACACGCCATTATTTTTATTATGATTAAAATATTAAAAACACGTGTGAATGTTGAAGTAAAAAAATCCACTCGTCTAAAAACTCTTCTGGTTAACATACAACTTGCTATTTGAGCAACCCAGATTTGCACTTTAAAAAAGTTTTATTCGAGCAACACAGATGTCCATTTTTTAAAATGTTGTATGTTAACCAGAAGAGTTATTAGACGAAAGATTTTCCTACCTCAACATTCACACGTGTTTTAATAGATACGTTAATCACGATCATTATCTTTCAATGCAACACATTCTTCAGTGCTTTTGTTGGTTTGCATATACATGTAACAGTTTAGCTTCTATTAGAGTATAAGCCTTTAGATAGGCTGAAACCTGCTTAGACATTACCCCATCTAATATAGATGGATTATTGTATCGAAAAGGAAGACAGTGTAATATTTTTTATTTGTAAAGTGGTAGCCGTCAATACGGAATTAGATTTATGACATGCATGAGAGCAAGTAGGGGCCTATAGTATGAAAATTAGCATATCCAAGAATGAATTGTTATCAGTTGAGAATAGAATGACGGATAAGAAATATAAAACTGGAACAGTTGACTCATTTCAAGTTCTTAGAATTAGTATTATATCCGGATGGTAGCATAGTTAGTGAAATCTAATCAAAATGTAACAGGACTAATGCAGTGAGATCGCTGGTGCAACCAACTACCTTCTTCAAAATAGACGTGAATTCTCTGATGGAATCATCCTTACAGAGGTCTATTTTACGACTTTACCGTAGACTAGTGAAAGCTGGGTATCTTATTCGTTAGCTGGAAGTAGGCATGAACGTATCGAAAGGGATTTTGATACAAATAGGTGGAAACAATGGCGGAAGGTACTTGGGCTATGTTAGGAACAAACGTGATGGACGTATAAACCTGCTTCAGAGGTGAGGTCATGTGAGGCGAATGGAGGAGGGTAAGTTACCCAGGAGATTAATGGACTCGACTATGGAAGATAAGAGAAACAGCAGGACGCCATGTCCACGAAGGTTAGACTCAGCTTTTTTTTAATTTTATGTTAAGACGTGTAAAGTAGAACTAAATGGAACTACGAAGCTGGGTCGGCATGGCTAATTCACAGAGGCCTGCAGACTGAATGCCGGAAGAACTAACAGTTTATAATGAAGGCGTGTGTATTTTAAACAATGGGGGTTCTTTCTATTTTGTTCTTTTACTTAATAATTCGTTATTACCCAAATAATAGCAATTGAAGTGTTGGATGCAAGAATAAGGCAGCTCCATTTTTTGTCAAAATGGACATTTTCGTATATATTAAATGTAAACAAATAGGCGCACATTTCTATGCAAGAAACACGCAGCTCCAATGACTTCCATTGGCGATACAAAGGAAAAGTAGCCACATGGAGATAGCATTGATCATAATTTTAATGCAAGAACAAGGCAGCTCCAGGAGCTATCTGATTCTTCTATCGATTTTAGTTCAGTGCATCTTCACTGGTGCCGCTACTGCCCAAAACAGGAATCATATATTCATTCAGTTCTGCTCTACACTAGTGTATCATAGACATGTAGGCTCAACTAAAGTAATACAACGCTTTCCAGAGCCTGGTCACAGCTTTCTTCTACGTGACCGAAGCTTCAGAATAGTAGAAAAAGGAAAATGGAAGAGAGAAAGACTGTATGTTCCTAATGACTATGTGAACCTCATAAGAGGATCAAGCTCAAAATTTATTGTTAAACAAATTGAGAGAGACAGCTTTCTAGACGAAATAGGTACTTTTGAAGAATCCTTCAAGAAGAATGTTGGTGGTGTAAGTAAAGAGAAGTTCTCCATTTCCAAATATCGGTTGTTTATTCATAGTGAAGAATTTCGTGGAACTGTTAAATGTTCAATTAATGTATCAGGCTTTTCTCTACAAGAGTTTCCTCTCTTGAAAAAGAGCAGCACTCCAAGGTTTCCCCACGCAAGTCAGAAACTGTATCCAGAAGCCCTGCACATCAAGGAAGCAAAATTTCTGGATGCAATGGCACTAGCCGAACGCTATGTACCTACCACTGCCAAGTGGTATTACAACAACAATCAAGAGAAAATAATGTGAACACCTCATCTGGAAGTGAATAACATCAACAGTCATACTGTAATATTGGATACACTTAATATTCAAGGTTCTTAACATTTCTGTGACATTATGAAGTGTTTGCATATTGAAATATTGTCAATTATTTCGCAAAAATACAGTTTTTGGTAAGTAAAAATACAAAAGTCATCGAATTAAACATCTTCTATGCAAGAACCAGGTGGCTCCAAAATTAATTTATTGCGATAAAAGACAAGAAAATTGAAAGCTCTACTACAGTACAGACTGCATGTATCAAGGAGGTCATAATTAATGTACAGACAGAAATAAGTATTTTTACCATAATTGATAAATATTTTATACAGTTTTTTAGCTCCTGAAAAACTAGCAAAAATGGAGCTGCCTGGTTCTTGCATCCAACCCTTCAATTATATCAAGATAGTATAGGTTTATTTTGATATTTCACAAATGAGATATGTACATGGATGTTTCCGCGTGGGATGTCACTTTTTTTAGGGCTGTTCGGCGATACACTTCTCTACCTCCTTGATGAGCGCATGCTCCTTGTCATTGGCAGCCTGTTGCTCGGTTTCCAGGCAGATTACTTCTAACTTGAGAGAATCCCCAGTCTTCTGAACTGCTGCTGCCACCTAGAATACATTATTCCGTCCATTGTAAGTCATTAAATAAATAAATAAATAAATAAATAAATAAATAAATAAATAAATAGATAAATAAATAAATAAATAAATGTACCCATACCACTCCTTGCTTGAATGGTCAGCGTAGCAGCCTTCGTTTTAGAGGGTCCATTATTCAATTCCCACCGGGGCAGGGATTTTAGCCAAGTTTGATGAATTTCTGGGTCAGAAATTGAGTATTTGTGTTCTACTTAATAAACAACTCTCCATATACAGACAATACATTACACTATCAGCACCTACAGAGACCCACCCTTTGGAAATTTCTCTCCACTTGGGGTTGTTGTTCGGAAAGGCATCCATCCGTAAAACTAGCTTATATCCAATTATAGTGGCAACCCCAAAATAATTGTCGAGAAAAAGAGTAAGACGACATTTATTGCTCTTGCGTTTCATTAAATGCTTTTCCGGCCTTTTTATGGTGTTCAGCAGGAGGTTTATACCTGTGCTGGGGTCGAACTTGCCACCTTGGGTTCAGATAGACAGCGCTGTACTATCTGAGACACTCAGCCCGGCATCATCGCTAAAATGAATTTTTGTCGGGACCTAAATGTCTTCTATTCGTGCCACGTGCGCAGCCCACCTTAACCTCTCTAATCTTATCACTCTTGTTGCTCTAACATTTGAATAGATGGCGTAAAAGTAATTCAGCATTGTGCCATTTTCTCAATTGTCTAATGTCACACATAGGGCTGACTATTCTGCTGACGACTCATCTCTCAAATGCGCCTAACAACCGTGCTGTTAATGGCCATGTTTCTGTGACTGACTTATCTAATATAATTATAAGTAAATAATAATAATAATAATAATAATAATAATAATAATAATAATAATAATAATAATAATAATAATAATAATAATAATAATAATAATAATAATAATAATGTGAGCCTCCGTGGCTCAGACGGCTCGGCCTATCACCCCTGGATACCCTGGTTCAAATCCCAGTCACTCCATGTGAGATTTGTGCTGGACAATGCGGAGGTGGGACAGGTTTTTCTCCGGGTACTCCGGTTTTCCCTGTCATCTTTAATTTCAACGACACTCTCCAATATCATTTCATAGCATTTATCAGTCGTTAATATCACCTTGGGATTGGCGAACCCATTGTAATAATAGCCTATATCTTGTTCATTCATTACATGTCTGACCCGGTCAAAGACTGGAAAACAGGTTGTAGGTTTTTTCAATAATAATATATAATATATTATTATTATTATTATTATTATTATTATTATTATTATTATTATTATATTGCCTCAGCTATCGTGAGCAAATTCTTTTAATTTGAATCCATTTAGGCTGCCTACGTGTCAATTTGAATGTTCCATTTTAGTCCATCAGACGTAGGAGAAGCTAGGCCTCTTCTTTAATTAATTTTGTCAGATAAGCACCATATGTGTCATAAGATATATTTTTCATGCCGACATCATATGATATGGAGTGCTGAGTGAACTTCATTACACCTTTCATAAAGCCCGATACGTCTATTGGGTTGGAACCCACCATCTTGGGAATCTGATGCCAACAATCTAACACTGATCCACAGAGGGATCTGTTATAGATATTGTAACCGTTCAGCACCAGGCTAATAGGCATGCCACGAGGCCCAACAAGTAATATACGCCGTTTTACGTGTCATTCTACGACATATTTGGTCGTAATAAGCATATTTCACCGGGTCCGGGATACGATCGGCGCTGCGCCTGCGCGGAAGGCGAAGCTCTAATTACGCGCACACAGGAAGAGAGAGAGCTCAGTACAGCGAAACCTTGAAATTACGCTCTCTGTTCAGCAAGTGGGATAGACATAGCAAGCCACGCTCAGAGAATGCCTGGGTCAAGAGCTGGAGTTTGTTTTACAGTATTTTAACTTGAGAACTGGAGATTTTCAGCGATTTCCCTGCATATTCATGGGTACCAACTCACAATTTTCGCGCGTGAAGAGTATTAATAATAATAATGATGATAATAATAATAATAATAAGCTTTAGAAATTTACTAGTGAGGACTGATTGGAATCAGCAAAATTTACACCATTTAATGATGTCAGAAGATATACTACTTAATGAACGTATTGATAATGACGCACATTAGACACATGTCCATAATAGGAACCAGATGTTGGGCGCGCGTATCTGGTGCTCAAATCTCCAAGAGGAAGCTTGTAAGATTACCAGAGATTCAACGATGCGATTGACATGAAATTAGATCAATGAAAAGAAGAATTCAAGAGCTACAAAATGAATATTCACGCGACTCTGAAGGGTCATTGCCAACGAGCGATTTGTCACCTGTGGGCGGAGTTTACCCTCTCTCCCGCCGGTGATCCGGATTTGCTATAAAATAAACGCGAATGAGACCTTAGTATTCCATTCTTTACTCAGGCGTCTCTGAGAATTCGTCATTCATTGTGAACCAGTATTGCTCAGTCATTGTGAATCAGTACCACTCAATTAATACTCTGTGTTATTCAGTGTTTACATAATTGTGTTAGACAGATGTCTGTTCCAAGTCAGACCGATACACGTATAATATAATCTGATATTTCTGGTGTGAAAGGAATAATTGTGGTGTGTGAATATAGATGGTTCTGAACCCAATATCTATAAAGGGATGCAGAATAGTAAAGTTAGTATCGGCTCACACAAATAATATTCCAAGAACGGGTGAAATTCTAATAATCGCCAAGGCGCTAAGGGGTGATTGACTATATTCTACCAATAATTATTTTGCTGTAATTAAGGTATTCGCAGTAATAGGAGACGTCATTCTAACCAGTATAAAGTGTTAGATTAGCCAGGAAGTGACGTGTTGAACAAGTGACGCTCACGTTAGGATAATGGAAATCAGTAATCGTGTTATGTTACAATAAAAAAAGGAATTGAGTAATGATCTTCAAGGGCTACAACCGCAACTTGGATAGTCCATTCGTGCTTATGAGTATTATGTTCTCTGAAGGCATATAAACAGTACTTCAATAACTAGTTTCCCATTTGTCTATATGTATGCGAGTGCTCGTTGAGTCCCGGATTCTACTCTACCAGAGCGCGCCATTGTTTCTGCAGTGTTGGATTACACTCAACCAGGAGGCGTCACTGTGCCTGCCATATTTCATTCAGGGACCATCCAGAACTCCCGACCGTAGGAGACTGCAGATCAAGACATCATGGACGTGGCCCGGAAGAAGACGAACCTGACTCAGTCATTGCTCAGTCATTGTGATTCAGTCGCATTAAATATAACTGTAAATAGGTAAATTTCCGACTTGTAATTTTATAATGTGTAGGTGATGCAATCTTTTTTGTTTCAATGGGGTATAAAGTTTTTATGATTTTGATTTTATGGGTTCATTTGTGATTATGGATAATCACAAATTTATTCCGGAGATTTTTGTGCATGAATTAGTATGTAAGGCCCATCGTGTTTGTGCGTGAGTGAAGCATTTTCAGGGTGAAACTGATACTTCAGCAGACTTCAAAATTCATTCCAAGTTTAATTAATTGAGATGGATCTTCATAAATTTTCAAACACATATCATTTCAATGTTTCGCGATTTAATGCATGTGTCCAGCTACTCCTCCTTAAATCTTAAGGATGCTGACAACTGGAAGAAGGGAATAATGGCTCGAGATGCAATCATGATTTATATAGTTACGCGAGTGAATGCTCATTAAATTACCTGTGATTTAGAGTCATCGTAATGCGTATATAATGTGGATATGAGATACACGTGTGTAAAGTGGAGGGTGAAACGATATGTGTGAAAGTGTTTAAGATGACAGAGAGAAAAATAATAATAACCATAATGATGAGAGGAACAGGGTCGAATATGGTGGAAACATTGATAAATGTTATTTGAAGATAGCCATGAATGATGAGCTGCTGGGAGAATTACGAGAGAAACTGAATTGAGAAATACGTATTTACTTCTCGTGACTAAGTGAAAGTATCCCTTCTCAGCTGGTAGCAGGCTGGTGTATAGAGGAAGAGATTTATGGCCCCTCAGAATGTAGAAGAGGAGGGTGCAGAGACTAAGCTTCGAAGCTGGCCCGTTATCCCTGTCACATTGCTCGCCAGAAACACATAAGAAGTTTCCCTCACTTTGGCACGGTAGTGATTATTCGCGGGCCAATAATTTCGCACCATCAGCGTTGTATGTTCATGATCCGATAGGTGACGTAACCTCCAGAGACCAGAATAGAGTTTCCAGCTGCACCTCGAAATCCAACTAACACGGAATCGATACCGTATGGTATCGACGGCCTTAGATCGACACCAGGAGACCTGTAGAGGGTCACAATGTCAGAAGGCATTTAAATGTGTGAATTACATCGTATGTTGATGTATTTACAGGTGATTGCTTCGTTCTTTCTGTGTTAGTATTCATGTATTATTTCAATGCATGGTGATTTATGGTGACTTAGAGGAGACCAACGTTGTATGGGTCCGCTTTGTAAAATAGTAGGATCAGAGAGTACCCCAAAGAAACGCGTATATGCGATAAGTGATATATAATTTATGTAATCAAGTAAATCTTATTTGCGACGAGCGGTGACATGTTTTCCATGTTTATGAAATACGCGGAATTGTAGCTTATAAAAATATCTCAAGACCATGATGAATATTGTCAATAATGTTGTTTTTCTTGCGAGAAATGCTGTACCTGTGAGTGTGATGTACGTGTTGGTAAGTGTTGAAATAACGGATACCAGCGGGTACCGATATTAGGTAAAGGTATATACCCCTATTTATTATGAAGTGCTGGATAGTTGTGTTCAGTGTTAACATAAGGAGATTTGAGAATGCCAGAATGATATTCAGAAAATAAAATAGACTGATATGGACGATAACGGCATTTTCCTTATAATTGTTTTTCTTTCCTGTGTTTATTAATATGGTATTTTCTCGTGTGTATCGATGTTTCTATGACTCTATATTAAAATTTATGTTTTAAATTGGGAACAAACGTTCTTCTTATTCCATAGGATAGCGTATTCCTCTTTTGTCATAGAGGACCCTACCTTCATTATACTTAGATTAAAGGCTCATTTATTTGCGAACAGACCATTAACCCGTATGCTCTTGAACTTAGCCGTTGCGTCAATGAAAGTAAGGAGGATGGGACTTCGATGCTTGGGACTGATTTCCGAAATTCCTCATCATGAAGATTTCCATCCAAATATTTATTTGTGAAGTTCAGTTTCATAATCAATGCCCTGCCGAGCCCGGGACAGGTGCACTATATGCCTCCATTTCAACCGAAACCGGTTTCACATACAAATACCTTACTTGAAGCTAGTGATGGGATAATCGAATACAACATAATCGCTTATTAGATTATTTCATTTTTATCGATTATTCGATTATTATTTTTCATTCGATTATTTTTTCGGTTATTTGATTACTTTTTCCATTCGATCCTGTTTTCAATTATTCATTCATTCAATTCGAACGATTTGGGGCAATTAAAAAGTGAATGCTTTCGAAACAATCGAATGAAAAGTAATCTTAATGTTATCATCAGCTCATTAATCTCATCAAAAGGACATTAAAATTACCTCTCTCAGTTCCCTTACAGGAAGTGTGTGAGTAGGATGAACGGTCTCCCATAAGCCATCCGAAAATAATAAAGCTCATATTCCACACGTATGAATGAATCGTGCATTCAGATGCCATTACGCAAAATGACATAGATTAAAATACTGCACCACGCGTCCATGCGCCCACACTTGGAAAAAAAGCGTATTGTCTTTATATTTTTCGTATAAGAGGTTATCTATTATCTATTCTCTTATTTCAATAGATTATACATCCGACACACTTAAACCGAAATCTTTATTCATGTCGCATCCGAATATTCTGTGCGATACAAATGAATGATATTTGAAATATTCGATTACTTTATTCGAACACTTATTATTTAGCATATGATGAATACATTATTATATACAAATGTACAACAACCATCTCAAGTTCACAACTCAAGTTTCGTATCAAAAGTTGAGAGCACCGAGCTCGATAGCTGCAGTCGCTTAAGTGCGACCAGTATCCAGTATTCGGGAGATAGTAGGTTCGAACCCCACTGTCGGCAGCCCTGAAAATGGTTTTCCGTGGCTTCCCATTTCCACACCAGGCAAATGCTGGGGCTGTACCTTAATTAAGGCCACGGCCGCTTCCTTCCCACTTCTAGCCCTTCCCTGTCCCATCGTCGCTATAAGACCTATCTGTGTCGGTGCGACGTAAAGCAACTAGCAAAAAAAAAGTTGACAGCCAGAAAATGGCTTCGTTTGAGACACAGTGTAATCAATCAATCAATCAATCAATCAATCAATCAATCAATCAATCAATCAATCAATCAATCAATCAATCAATCAATCAATACTGATTTGCATTTAGGACAGTCGTCCAGGTGGCAGATTCCTATCTCTTGTTTTCCTAGCCTTTTCTTAAATGATTTCAAAAATTGGAAATTTATTGAACATCTCCCCATGGTAAGTCGTTCTAATCACTAACTCCCCTCCCTATAAATGAATATTTGCCCCAATTTGTTTTCTTGAATTCCAACTTTATCTTCATATTGTGATCTTTCCTACTTTTAAGGATGCCACTCAAACTTACTAATGTCATACCACGCCATCTCTCCACTGACAGCTCGGAATATACCACTTAGTCGAGCAGCTCGTCCTCTTTCTCCCAATTCTTCCCAGCCCAAACTTCGCGACATTTTTGTAACACTACTCTTTTGTCGGACATCACCCAGAACAAATCGAGCTGCTTTCCTCAATAGAGCCTCTATAAGTATGCAAAGGACACTCAAATGCAATGTGATCCACTGTCTGCCTCTCTTCTCCGCAGTCACTCTGCGGTGATGTCTTCCATCCCCATTTGAAGAGAGTAGCTTCACATCTACCTTGGCCTGTCCTAATTCGGTTTAGCGTCCTTCAATGGCGTCTGAGAAGGAAAAATACATCTAGGCACTGTGATGATGATGTGGTAACGAGGATTGCTGTTGCCATTGTTCTTTCCAGGCGTCCGATAAAAGAGATGTCCTGTAGATTCATTGCAGTACGCCAAGAAGAGTGTCTGTATTTCAGTGATTTACCTGGAAAAGCTGCTACGTCAGAATGAATAGGGGGCTTAGGACTGTTTTCTATTTTCTTCCATAAGTTAAGCAGTAACTGTGATCTTCTTAGGGATGGCTTAGGGTGGGAAGCCAGTGTGTGTTAGTTGGTCGGATGCACCCTGTAATGATACGCATTGCTTGGTTCAGATGGGTGACTACTTGTCCAGTGTGAGCACTGTTAAGCCAGGTTGAGCAATAATATTCAGCGACGGAATAAGAAAGTGCAGGAGCAGTGGATCTTAGCATTTGAGCATTAGCATCCTAGGATGTACACGCCAGCTTTTGAAGAGTGTTATTCCTGGTCTTGATCTTGGTTGCCGCATTACAGAGGTGATTCTTGTAAGTCAAGGACCTGTCCAGAGTGACTCCCAGGTATTCTGGGTTGCTATAATACTGTAAATTCTCTCTTCTGAATAGTATGGTTGGCTTGTACCCAGCACTTCTATTCCACAAGTGGAAGGTAGACACAACAGTTTGCTGAGTGTTTGGTATAACGTTGTTCTGACGAAAGTAACTGTCTAGAATCTGTAAATCTGATGTAAGCATCGACTTACACTCATCGAATCGTTGGTGTTGAGCGACCAATGCGATGTCATCTGCGTAGATGAATTTTCTGGATTTAGTTACTGGGAGGTCATATGTGTACAGGTTGAACAGTAGAGGGCCAATACAGAGCCCTGAGGAAGTCGAACAGTTATTTTATGTACTTTACTTCTGAGTCTTCTGAACAAATCTGACAGTACCAATTACTCAGCATGTTACTGAGTAATTTGGAGAGTTTCAGACAAGGGATGATGCTAATAAATTTGAGAAGGAGCTTATATTGCCACACGGTGTCATATGCAGCTATCAGATCTAAGAAGACACCCGTGCTTACCATTTTGTTCTCAAATCCATTTTCAATATGGATAACTTGTGACAAATCCTGTTCGTCACATCCTCGTCTAGGTCTAAATCCAGCTTGCTCGACTGGAATATGCTGCTTGATTGTCGCAGAGATCCTGTTGTGTATCAACCTTTCCAGAAGCTTCATTGTAACACTGAGGAGTGCTATTGGCCGGTAACTCTCAACTTTTGTTGGGTCCTTGGATGTTTTTAATACAGCTATTATTTTTGTTTTCTTGAAGAGTGAAGATAGGTTACCTGTCTGCAGTATGTTTGTGAAGAAGTTAGTAAGCCATTTAGCAGCAGCTGGTCCAAGATGAAGGAACTCTCGACATATACCATCAGCACCTGCCGCTTTCGCAGGTTTCAGACTTTATATGCCCTACTTAGTTTCTGGTGGTTGAAATGGGGCAGGGAATTCAGAGGATATTAGATCCTAACATTTCTTTTCCTTCAAGAGGTGCTTTGTGTGCCTTCTATGATGCTTCTCAGCCGTAACCTTTGAGGTAGAGAGCATATGCTTGGCCATGTCATCTAGACGGATGCTTGTTTTGGTCTCATTTTGCTGTTTGGTGTGTCCTATTTCCTGTTCAGTCTCCAAGATTCCCTGCTGGAGTGAGTGAAGTCTAGGGACTCGGGAGTTTCTTACCCAATTCTCTTCCTGTTTTCATCTAGGGATTGTAAAAGTTCAGAAGCTGTATCTGGATCATCATTGGCCTCAAATTCTCTGAAGAGCCTTTCACTCTCCTCGTATTGTTTACGATATCCTTTTGGGATAAATCGTTTTGCAGCACTTTTTACTACACCGAAGAATCTGCTGTGGTTACTATGGTTAGGTCTGATCTATTGGAGGTTGGAGTCAATCTGTTTAGAAAATTCATCCCAGTTGGCTTTTTTAAATACTATCTCTGTTTCGGGCAGGAGTGAACGATAGGCTCAAGCAATCCAGACTGGAGAATTATTGGTCTGTGCTGACTCTGAAGAAATTTGTTGAGCACTGTGAGTCGTACGTTGCTGAGTGGGTGTTGTGACTGCGTTACGAAACAGAGATCCGGTGTGTATTCTTTGTTCCATCGTGCAGAAGAGTAGGAAGACTTATCTTTGGCATCTAAGATAAGTTTGAGTTTTTCAGTTTCCATCCAGTCAGTGAGCTTTCCCCCATTACTGTCTTTCTTCTTGTATCCCCATAGTGTGTGATGGCTGTTGAAGTCACCTACAATTATACTTAGATTTTACAGAGTTGGAATTGGTGGAGATGGCCAGGGAGTTCTAGGAGGTTTATATACGTTGAATACTGTGAAATCACAGACTTTGATTGAGATAGTAAATATTTCATTACCTGAGGAGGATAACAAGACTCGATAGTGGGTGATATCGCTCCTTAACATAGGTGGCAATCCCGTACTTCGCCTCATGATTGCGGACATTAATTTAAATCCTGGAATTTTCCCTCCGGATTGCAGTTGGAGACCATTTCCCGTGTGGGTTTCTTGAAGCAGGATGCTTTGAGTCTGGTGTTATTTAGTTTATTTTCCGAGTTGAACCGTGTTGTTATTTTTTGTACATTACGTACAGTTTGCCGACGTTTCGAATATATTTCAGTGTTCTTTCTCAAGGCGACTGAAATACCCCTACTCGATCCGAGGTAATCCGTCTTCCAGACAGAAATCACACTGCAAAGAGTGGTTCCTGACCTTGGTCTATACATCCTAGCCTTCCTGTAGGGTAGGTTATACTTGTCACTTGCTTCAGTAAGTTGGCATTCTAAGCTATCAGTACCTAGAAATCCGGACTCGGTTAATGAGTTACCAACAGTATGCTATACTATAATAATATTCTAAACCTAATAATAATTAAATATTACGTTAATGATAATACGATAATAATATCCTAAACTGGTAATATTAATTAAATAAGTAATTATTACGAATATTTTTCACAGTTGAATACACATAAATTATAAAATTAATATAATAACAACATATATAAAATAATAATATACCATGTATTATAACAGAAACGTGAAGGAATGGGCTGTCATATACGAATTTGGAAGTGGTTGAAATACTTTTGTGACTTTTTAGAACCTCTGAAGTCTATTTCGAAGGTGAGCTGAAATCCAATGAGTCGTTTTTACGAACTGCAGATAGTAAATTGTCTGTGAAGAGGAGAATTTGCATGAGCAGAAGTTCTTTCTCATTTAGAAATGCCCTGAAGATGGTTTTCCGTGGTTTCCCATTTTCACACCAGGCAAATGCTGGGGCTGTACCTTAATTAAGGCCACCGCCGCTTCCTTCCCACTTCCAGCCCTTTCCTGTCCCATCGTCGCCATAAGACAAATCTGTGTCGGAGCGACGTAAAGTCAATAGCATTTAGAAATGTAGTTTCTTCTACTGTTGAACCTAGGAACATTGAAATTTTAATAGTGTCAGGAATTCCGAGTTATCTTTCCTACCATTTATAATTTTGTACAGAAATATCGTGCCATTCTAGGTTGTGAAATTTGAAATTTAGGAGCAATTCTTCGTATGGTGTCATTAATGGGGATATGCCTGTTTTTTGTACTGTAATACTCTAAGTAAATTTTTGTACGGTCTCAATTGTGCAAGGTTTTTTTTTTTTTAGTTTTTTTTTTTTTTTTTTTTTTTTACATCTGAGACTGCATATTCTAATTTTGGTCTCACAAAGGCATTTTTCAAGCGAATGGACGCATTTACAACTTTAAATGATTTTATATTCCTAAGTACAAAACCAAGAGTTATGTATGCTCCATTTATCATTTTGTGTAGTTGTGTAGTCACATAATACTGTAATGTTGGGGACAGGTCAAACACTCAGTGTCCGAGCCAAAGGAATTAACCGTTCCCGGTTATAATTCCTCAAGTCGGTCAGGAAACAAACCCAGAGCCTCGAGAGCCGAAGGCTAAGATACTTAAAAACTCAGCCATGGAACAGAACAAATTTTAGTTGAAAACAAATTATGTCATATTCTTACCTCGGCAGATATCTTATTCAGCAGAGCCTGTTCTTCCTCTGGCAGATGTGTGGCCTCCGTTATCAAGCACCTGGCCACCTCTTCAGCTTCTTGAATGTTGTGTTCAGTGTCGTTTTGTGGAGGAAGGCAGCTCAGAACGTCCTTCGCAACTGTACCAAGTTCAGCTTCAATTTCAGACACTCCAGTCTCGAAAGTTGTTTTAATATATGCCTGCACCTGCTCAATGTCGGCGAAGCATTTTTTCATGTTGGTAAGAGCCTCTTCTTCGATTGCTTCTGCCTCAGTTACCTTACCCTCCACGCACTTGGCGATGTCCTTACCACTCTCTTCGGCCTTTTTCACCATGTCCTCGATCTCGGTCGCTATCCTCTTGGCAAGTCCCTCCAAAGCAACCACAGCCTTGTCCAGCAACCATGTGGCGGCGGTGATGAATTGTTCTACGGTCTGCTCTATATTAGCCTTGCTACTCTCAAGTATCTCCAGAACACGCTTGTTCAACTCCTCGATCGCTTGACGTGCCTTGTCCAGAGCATTGTTGATGATGTCATCGATGACGTCACGCTTCTCGGCCAGGCTTTTAGCACGGAGACCCTGAGGACAAACCAAATGTATTGTCATTTTTTACGTTTACCAAGAATATTCAAACAGGCCACAGTTAACTGTGTTGAACCAACAAAAAATGCATGTATGGTACAATATAGTCTGGTGAAAGTAACCAAGCCAAGAAGGTCGGTGGAACAGTGAAGGACAAAGGCTTCCACACCACAAACCTTATTAGTAACTAGGACAGATTGGTTAGTTCCCTACCGGACCACATTTCCTGCTGTGAATTTCAATAAAACTCCTCTCTGTTACAGGCTGAGTAAACCCTAGAGTCAAGTATCACTCCGGGAAATCGTGACCTTATTCATACATTTTGAGATTACTTGACGGGGTAACGAACTCACATGCTTCCATGGAGCTCTTGCTCAAGCTTAGGGAAACTAACATACCGAACGATTTGATTATTATTATTATTATTATTATTATTATTATTATTATTATTATTATTATTATTATTATTATTATTAGAGGCTGCCTGGCCGAGGCGGTAAAGGTGTGCTCGGTTCGCCCGGAAGGACGTGGGTTCGAATCCCCGTCAGGAAGTCGTAAAATTTAAGAAACGAGATTTCCACTTCCGGAGGTGCATATGGCCCTGAGGTTCACTCAGCCTACACCAAAAATGAGTATCAGGTTAATTCCTGGGGGCAAAGGCGGCCGGGCGTAGAGCTAACCACTCTACCCCATCACGTGCCGAGGTTAATAATGGTGGAAGCCTTTACCTTCCACTCCTCCAAGGGCCTTCATGGCCTGTACGGAGGTGACTTTGCTTTGCTTTTTATTATTATTATTATTATTATTATTATTATTATTATTATTATTATTATTATATGTGGCTAGCAGAGTACACATTGACTGATTGCTGGGACTTATTCCCACAGCGTTTCACCAAATTTACCTGAATTTTCCATTAAATTTATTCACTTATTTATTTATTTATTTATTTATTTATTTATTTATTTATTTATTTATTTATTTATTTATTTATTTATAAAGTGGCGAAGTTAGGGCTATTGGCCCTCTCTTACGCTTAACCACATACAATTTCTAGACTTTTACAGCATTAACTTAAAATATCATGGCAATGAATTATAGTTTATGAGATAAGAAGAGTAAGTGAGATATCAATATATAAACAGTTTGGTTTTCTGTAACCCACGCTGGATACAATGATTTTGAAGACACGTACATCTGAACTGCCCACAGTTATCTGTGGTGAGATACGAACGTGTCCGCCTGTGTGGTGTAGTGGTTAGTGTGATTAGTTGCCACCCCCGGAAGCCCGGGTTCGATTCCCGGCTTGCCACGAAATTTGAAAAGTGGTACGAGGGCTGGAACGGGATCCGGTCAGCCTCTGGAGGTCACCTGAGTATAGGTGGGTTCGATTCCCACCTCAGCTATCATGGAAGTGGTTTTCCGTGGTTTCCCACTTGCATGCATCCGGGAGATAGTAGGTTCGAATCCCACTGTCGGCAGCCCTGAAGATGGTTTTCCGTGGTTTCCCATCTTCACAAAAGGCAAGGCAAATGCTGGGGCTGTACCTTAATTAAGGCCACGGCCGCTTCCTTCCCACTCCTAGGCCTTTCCTATCCCATCGTCGCCATAAGACCTATCTGGGTCGGTGCGACGTAAAGCCACTAGCAAAGAAAAGGAAAATATATAGATTAGAGAAAAACGAGACGAAAAACAAAAGTTAGAAGAAAGTATCAAACCTGAGCCAGGCAGAGAGCAAGAAGTACAAAGAAGAACTTCGAGGCCATCTTGATTTTAGTGTTCTGAATCACCTGCTAAATATGAGTGAGTGTGAGGTGTTCTCTCGCCGTATTTATAACACACGACAAGTGATAACCTTTAGTCTCACGAAAGCAATTGAGATAACATTAATCTTGATTGAATCTCTTCAATTCTGCCTGTGTGTGCGTACGTAATACCTTGATTTTGTTTCTTTGTACGGTTGATTTATATTCTCTATTGTTTAATCCTTATAATGCTTGTTGTTGCATTTTTATTTGTTTGTTTGATATTTGTGTGTGTAGAGTTAGTTTGTTTGTTTGTCTGAACGTTCGTGGGTGTTTTTTTCTTGTATTTTAGGCGTGTTCCTGTGTAAATTGCATTACCGGTCCCATGCTAAGATTGTTTACTACGCCAGTATGCCACAAGAATGTAGTGGTCGTACCAATATGAAACGAACCTTACGTTGAGACACCTGGATTTTAAGTTTGTTCTTTTTATGAAATGACGAGGGAAGGTCTTTAAAATATCTCTTCACGTAAAGAAACAAACTGGAATTGACAGCTTTCTTACAGAAAATAACAATGAGTAGGCTACCTTCTTTACCCAAAACATAGTATGGAATTTTATGTCTATTGTAGTAGTTTGTAAATATTCTTAATTGAAGTGAGTATTTTTGAGTAATTATTCTAGATAGTATCGTTATATACAGTATTTACAATATTAAACAAATTGTGCATAAATTAACCTCTTTGAATATATACATGATATTTGTTCCATAAAACCAGAAGTTACCCCAATAATCCGGCTTCTCCAGTAATCCGTCCCCCCGGTCCCGAGAGGTCCTTCGATTGTACTGGATTTTCATATATCTTTCACCTAAAGTATAGATACGTTTCCCTTTCTATCGGATTGTACATCTAAATATCGCAAAGTTTCAGACGAAAAATACTTGCAACCTAAATACGAGGGCTTTATATAAAGTAGTGGCAACGTAGTCCAGATACTTTTTTTTTATGTTACAGATAAACATCAAATACAAAATCAACAAAAAAATCTTGAGAGATACACGACCATTAAGATATCTCGTTGTTTTTTGTTTTATAATTAACACACGTGATCCATCACTTTAATGAGGAACGGAAAGGCGATCCACTTTCGTCGGTGACCGATACACTGTACAATTACATCGTTAATTTAGATTATTAAATAGAGAAACAAATAAATGCAAACAGAAACAAAGTAGTATTTACACAAGCTGTATCATCACAAGGTAAGAACATAAAGTTCATTGAATTTCTCCTGCCCTCCAGAAGCACTATACACGTTCAGTTTTTGTCTCGCTGTCTTGAGAAACTGCCTAAAACCTTGTACAGAGCATTTCTCGTTGGTCTGCGCATAATGAAGAAAGCCCATTTCTAGCCATACTAGGGCAAACTTGTTGTTCCTGTTGGGTATGTCCAAAGCTAACAAGATACGATATATATCGTTAGGGTTATTGGAAGATGTTAACTGCAGCACCAGAGTCAGTGTCCATCGCCAAACGTCCATCATACCATCACATCGTGTTAGTCCGTGGAGTTGTGTGTCAATAGTAGGAATCGCACATTTTTGTCACAAGGGTGACTGGACCAAGTTGTGGCGAAATTTTTTCTCCTCGGTTGGTATGGCATCTTGGATGGCTATGTATGCTGAACTTTTCCAGTCTGTTGGGATCTCTTGTGTTGTGAACTGCTTCCAGATATTTTTCCAATTTCTGTTGGGGAATTTTTCCATGATCTGTGGGGTAACAAGTTGACGGTTTAAAAGACGACGGTAGATGATTTGCGTGGGTGGAATGCACTGTTGATTCACATGAGGATATAAAGATTCAATAGTATGCAGTACTCGTTTAAAGCTTCCAGTCCGAGGTGATGTCCAAAAATGCATATCATTAATATCTCCGAGTCCGTTCTTTGCCATTAGAATTGACCTCAGAAGCAGAGCCTGGCATTTAGCGGAGACGGCGGTGAGGCCTAGGCCCCCTTGATCAATTGGCCTTCTGAGCTGATTTCTTGATATGCGATAGATGTATCCTCTCCATAGATAGTAACTCATTCCAAGTTCCACCCTTTGTGCATGTTTCTCTGAAATGGGGAGGACCTGAGCCGCGTACTATATCTTGGACAGAGCGAATGAGTTAATGTGCCATACTTTCTGTATTAGATTAAGATTTCTGCTGAGATCCTTCGTCATTGTGTTCCGGACAGTGTTGATGACTGCAGTCCAATTCTTTTCGACTGTCTCCTGAAATTTGCCTGTAAATTTCAAACCAAGAATTGTTATTTCTTCTTTCACAGGGATTCCAGCAATTGTGATGTGGTTTGGCCAGGTACCGAGAGGTAACAAGACAGACTTCTGATAATTCACTTTCGCGTTGGCGGCTCTTTCGTACACAGATATTATTCCAATCAGCTGATCCGCTTGGGCTCGGTTCCGTAATAAAAGTGTTACGTCGTCAGCATACGCTCGGACGGTAAACATCTTGTGCGAATTTGGTACATCCTTTAGGAGGTGATGGACAGCTCGAATGAAGGGTTCTATACTTAAGGCGAAGAGAATCATAGATAGGGGACATCCTTGTCACACTGAATTTCGTATTGGAATAGGTTTGGAGAAATGACCGTTGAGGGGAATTCGGGAATGAGCATGAGTGTATAGAGTTCTAATGATACTACATGTGCACCCTACGGGTCAGGGTAACCACAGTAATTCCCAACTAGTCAGTTAAACACATCTCAGGGTATCCTTGCCTCCAGAAAAATGGTTAATTTTTCTATGTTTGGTTTTACGTGTGTCCGAGGAGAAATACCGGTACCATAGGCAGTTCAAAGAAAGTAACGACGCCATGCGCGGTGCAGAGACAGTAACGATACCATACGCTCAGTAATTGTTTCGAGAACGCAAACTTCAGTCATCCTTTTAGAAATAAATGAAAAAATATATATATTCGCACAACGAGAACCTTACATACTAAATAAAACTATTAACTACCAATATAAATGAAAACTCACTTCATTATATAAGAAACTAATCAAGAAACACATTTATTATATTGTCAAGTTTCGCAAAAGTAATGGTTAATATCAGGTATGTCTCATTAGCTTCGATTATCAACTTAATAAATAAATATTTTAATCAATGAGTCAAATATCTTAGGTCAGCGCTGCCTATTTCCTAAACTAAGCTTTCATCTTAATACATTGAGTAACGTATTCCTGAAATGAATTATCTTCCATTTAAAAAATTACATTTGGTCACAAGAATATATTACTTCACAGTCTTTTGGCCACGGTCGAAATTCGTTATTTCAATAAATTATTCCATCAGTCACGGTATAATTATATACCTCATTGAAATACAACCATCACGTTGTTCAAGTCTCTACGAAAAAGAATTGAATTTGAATAATATGTCCTGAATACAAATATCAGTGACCTATGTTATGTTGAAAAGTATCTGAGTTCGTTGGTGCAGGTTAGCGTGAAGAAAATGAAATATTGAATGACGCACTAAGTTCCTCGGTCCTACTGCCACATAAATTACGGCTCCTAACTAAGTATTCACTCTAATAATATTCCATATAAATAAAACATCGATGATATCCTACGTAAATGTCAAATAAATTCCCTATTCTAGCTAAATAATTTCTTATGTATCGTATACCAGCTCGATATACATACAGCCAGTAAGCATTTATCATATATAGGTGTGCTAATGCCAACACAAAGATATTTCAATTCTACATTACGTTACTACTTGCATACACGCTTATTCTTCCATGCAATATCCATTCATTCAGTATATGACATAATCATGTATTCATTTATACATCACCGGTTGTTATTCCTGTCAAACCACTTTCACACATCATTAAAATATACGAAATATTATTGTTCGTACCTTGCTGTAGTTCCTCGCTGGGGCATACTTATATTCTGTAATGGCACTGCATGTGCTCCAACATCACATATTAAACTTATCTAATACGCTTTACTTCCTATTACTCTGCGCAATATATCATTTCAAATACTATACACACTTTCATTATCACACCATTAACCTCCAATTCAATTCGTATTTAACTCATTTAGCATTCACAACTAGCGCGTTTAACCTCCAATACTTAATTATACAACGATATGTATCCCATGAATAGCGCAGAATTCGTTCCTCAGAACGCATTTTTAATCTTGCAATTCCGTATATAACCCCAAATTCAGTATCTTTCCTTTCAATAAAATCATACAGCAAAGAGTATGGTAACTAGTTTTAACCAATTCAACGTGCGTCCCTCTGTGACGTAACCGGGTTTGACTATTACTACATCACGCATGGACCTTCCTAACTAACCGGGATTCCTTGAAAATAGCTGTTGCACTATGTCGTATTTTTAAATGGTATTCCTTCATCCTTGGATAAAGTAATGTAGTAACAAGCTATATCACCTCATAACGAGATGTCAACTTAAATATTTCACATTGCACTTTCTTATATTCATAAGCACACTTAATTATCTCATGCTTAGGCTATTCAGATCTACTGTATATACTGGTAATACTCCACATAAGAAATTATATTACTTAATACTATTACTTAGCTCGCCATTCAATATCTCGGGCCTTAGTTGCTTCTCGGTGCGGTCGTAGTCCTTGGGTCAGGAACTGGGCAGGATTTTCCACCAGTGGTATGTCAGGTAGAATGACCTCCTCCGCACGGGTCGGGTGGTTTTAACGGCCAGGACGACATCTCCCTCCAGGTTGGTCTATGCTGATTTAGCAAGCCATCATCTGCTCAGCAAGACAGTAAACAAAATGCGATGATTCTGAAAAATATAAGCTCATCATAGTTCTGCGTAGAATATATATTTTATGGTGATTGCTTCCTTATTTGGTTTTCCTAGTGATTATTTTCACTCAGCGTGGCTTAATCTCGAGCTCTCTCGTCTCAATCAAGTTCCTATTTTCAAATGGCTTTGCGTCTGAGTATCTGGACGTATTATTCTAAGCTTCAGGATTTTACTTGCTCCTTCCAGTATTTTAACGCTTATTTATTCAATTCGCTCAATACTTCCTTGTTCTCAGCGTAATACTTCTTGCTAAATGTTGCCAATATTGCTTATTTTAGAGTGCGAAGTTCGATACGTCTTGTTCTCACCGCGTCAATTTTTCAAGTCAGTTTATGTAATAATCTGTTTTATCCTTCTTATTTTTTTAAAAAACAATTCTATCGATTCTGCACCATTGTACACCGCCTTCATAGTGGTAGGTTTAAGTTAGTCAAGGCCTCCTAGCATACATCAATATCGATATCTTGTTATACATTTCTTTGCCTTGGCTGGCCTCTACCTTCCGTAGGCGCCATTTTGAATACGTCCAGTAAATGCATCGGGTACATTTTATTCCCCCAGTACAGATTAAATATATTGCTTGCGATATATTTATTCTCTTGAATTATGATTGACAAATGTGACGATGCATTTCTGGTATTTCTCCATGGTTCTTTGATCGATTAATGGATTTTATTTCTCTATGGAATCGTATCGATTATTCTGTTATTACGATTGATGTTTTTTTAGCTTCTATAAGCCTATCTCTTTGCATATCAGCTGACTCACAAATATGTTTATTCTAAACTTGGTTTGTACTTCTATGGGACTTATATTATCGTTTCTCCAGCCTTGTTTTCTGGGAAATATAACTTCATATTACACGCATTGTGAACGTTTTTGTATTTTCCATCCATGCTCATAATAAGATATGCGTTATTTCCGTAAGCATGTTCAATTCTATACGGTCCTTCATATAAATGGTTGAACTTAGCGCATATTTTAGCTGGTGCGTTCGTTATTGGTGCCTTTTTAATTAAAACGAGATCGTTTTTCTTGAATGGTGCGCGAAATCTTGTCTTTCGTAACCTTCTTAGTCTCTTCTCAGATTGTTGTTTTAGCCTCTCTTGGACCATTTTATTGATCTGCTGGATGTCTGGTTTCTCTTCAAGTGATATGTTTAATATATTGTCCCATGTTCTTCGTGATTCTTTATTGTGATGTACCAAGTTTGGGACCTGAGCAGTTGATTCATTTATGGTGTTATTTAGGCATTCCTCTATTGTCTCTATTACATCAATCCATTTCCAGTGACAATGATTGCAGTATATCCTACAGAATTTTGCTATTTCTTTCATGTATCGCTCCACTGGATTTGCAGATGGGTGTCGAACTGAACATAACGTGTATAATGTATCTACCTAGTTATTCTTTCGCTGGTTATCATGTCGTATATTCCCGTGGCCTACTTGTGTAATTGTTCCACTACGAATTTTGCCAATTATACCATTTCTTTTGCTAGTTTAGAGTCCAATTTAGTTCACGTTTAGTAATTTCCTTCTCTTCCTTGGTGGTTTGGATGTTGCCCGTATTTGCTTCGACTTTATTCCGCCTTCCGGAATCAATCTACCGTTTTCGTAATAATTTTCTTGACATGTTTCCACGATGTATTTTAACCTAGTTCTAACTTGCTTTGTCAATGTTCCTATCATCTCGAGTATACGGAAATCTCCTTGTTCTTGCATATCACCCTGATGTAGGTTTATGTCATCGTTCATTTTCAATATTTCTGTTTGCATTATTTTAATCTTTATCTTTCTCAGTTTCCGCAACTTCTTCTTCATCCTTTTCATCTGATTTAGCTGATTATGTTGCCATTCATTTTGAATACTCCGTTCTTCCAATTTTGCTCTTCTCTTTTCTAGTTCAAGCAATGTTTGCAGTTTTCCTACTTGTTTCTTGGTCTTCCTCCGTAACTCTTTTCCCTCATTCTTAACTACTTCTCTTCGCTTCTTCTTCTTTCTCTAGTTTCTCTGAGTTAAGTCCGGTTTATTGGTTATTTTATCTGACAGTTCCGGTTGATGAATTATCTTTTGCAGTAGTTCTTGTTTATTCAATATTTCCTGCGATAATCCCTGATTATCAAATTTTTCTTGTAATAATTCTGCTTTCTTTTTTATCTCTTGTGTTAACTCCGTTTGATTCTCATGACACTCTTTTCTATCCGACTCTTTGGTGAATTTTTGCTGATCCTCCTCATTTTCTTCATTTTTCATCTCCTGAGTGTCTTCTTGTTGTTCCATAAACTTCTCTTCTTTTTTTGTCTCTGCGTCCAGTTCCTGGTTTTCCTCCGTTTCTTCTTCTCTTGAAGTTTGGATGACTTCTTCTCTATCTTCTTTTCGACTTTTTCCGCATTCTTCGATCAACTTATCGTATATTTCACGTTGTATTTTAAGTAACTCCTTTAGGAATTCTTGTTGCTTTTGTTGCCATTCCTCCTGTTCTTTCCTCCTTTCTTCACGTTGCTTTTGTTCTTTCTCTGCCCGTCTCCTATTCTTCTCTTCTTCCTGTTTCTTTTCTTTCTCCTCACGTTCTTGTTTTTCTTTCTGCCTCTCTTCTTCTTGTTTCTTTTCTTTCTCTTCACGTTCTTGTTTTTCTTTCTGCCTCTCTTCTTCTTGTTTCTTTTCTTTCTCTTCACGTTCTTGTTTTTCTTTCCTCTTTTCGTCCTCTAGTTCCTGTTTTTCTTTCTTCTTTTCGTCCTCTCGTTCTTGTTTTTCTTTCTTCTTTTCGTCCTCCTGTTTCTTTATATATTCTAGAAACCATAACGGCATTCCTTCATGCTTTTCCTGTGCTCTTTTCATTTCTTCTTCTTGTTCCCTTCTGGTTTGCACTCTTCCCTGAGTTGCCATTTTTTCGTCAATTTCAGTTAAATTTCGAATAATTCCTTAATTTCCTAACCAACTTTAAGTTTTTAGGTACTCTAATATCACACAGTGTCAATGGATATGCGAAATATTCAACTACTAAATCTAAAATATCCTTAAAGCTAGCAATCAAGTCTTATATACTAAATGTTCAGTTAGTTTCTCAAAATTATTTGAAATATAGACCTTCCTGAAGATCGATATCATCCTACCCGTTAAAATATGAGCAACTTCCCAACGAACTCAGATCATTTTCCTTTGAATTCATTTCAGAAATAGTTTCCCAAAAAGAGAAAAATGGTTATCCACTATGTGGTATTCATCATTTACTTACATACTAATTATTAATTGAAATATCAAAAGTAAATTCAATCATACTTTAAAATAAAATGAAATATGAAGAGCTACAATTATTTCAATAAAAATGATAAAATATCCTCCTATCATTCCATCTAATAATCTACTTCTGGAAAATATTCATATTTACCCATCATTCTCTCAATACTTAATTATCAGTTACTCATCCGAGCCTAATTTCTTGAGAAATCTCCAAGTATTTCTTTCATCAACTGCACGTTGGGTTCCTTTGCTTCCCACAACGTCCCGCAATATCATTCTCTTTTGACCTGCATGTTGGTTCAGCAGTAAGTTATCGGGTTATTCTCTCGGGTCTGACTCTCAATTAAATATTCGATCCCGCGGTGTCTTTCTCTTCAAGCGCCCCATTCGTGTATACCTTTTCCTCATTTCGCACGGCACCTTTCTCCTTATTTTGCTCCACTGTTGGGGGCCAAAAATTACTTCCTTTGGCAACCAACAGTTCCCACGGCGTCTTTCTCCATTTGCATCACGTTGAGGCGCCAAAAATTACTGCACCCTACGGGTCAGGGTAACCACAGTAATTCCCAACTAGTCAGTTAAACACATCTCAGGGTATCCTTGCCTCCAGAAAAATGGTTAATTTTTCTATGTTTGGTTTTACGTGTGTCCGAGGAGAAATACCGGTACCATAGGCAGTTCAAAGAAAGTAACGATGCCATGCGCGGTGCAGAGACAGTAACGATACCATACGCTCAGTAATTGTTTCGAGAACGCAAACTTCAGTCATCCTTTTAGAAATAAATGAAAAAATATATATATTCGCTCAACGAGAACCTTACATACTAAATAAAACTATTAACTACCAATATAAATGAAAACTCACTTCATTATATAAGAAACTAATCAAGAAACACATTTATTATATTGTCAAGTTTCGCAAAAGTAATGGTTAATATCAGGTATGTCTCATTAGCTTCGATTATCAACTTAATAAATAAATATTTTAATCAATGAGTCAAATATCTTAGGTCAGCGCTGCCTATTTCCTAAACTAAGCTTTCATCTTAATACATTGAGTAACGTATTCCTGAAATGAATTATCTTCCATTTAAAAAATTACATTTGGTCACAAGAATATATTACTTCACAGTCTTTTGGCCACGGTCGAAATTCGTTATTTCAATAAATTATTCCATCAGTCACGGTATAATTATATACCTCATTGAAATACAACCATCACGTTGTTCAAGTCTCTACGAAAAAGAATTGAATTTGAATAATATGTCCTGAATACAAATATCAGTGACCTATGTTATGTTGAAAAGTATCTGAGTTCGTTGGTGCAGGTTAGCGTGAAGAAAATGAAATATTGAATGACGCACTAAGTTCCTCGGTCCTACTGCCACATAAATTACGGCTCCTAACTAAGTATTCACTCTAATAATATTCCATATAAATAAAACATCGATGATATCCTACGTAAATGTCAAATAAATTCCCTATTCTAGCTAAATAATTTCTTATGTATCGTATACCAGCTCGATATACATACAGCCAGTAAGCATTTATCATATATAGGTGTGCTAATGCCAACACAAAGATATTTCAATTCTACATTACGTTACTACTTGCATACACGCTTATTCTTCCATGCAATATCCATTCATTCAGTATATGACATAATCATGTATTCATTTATACATCACCGGTTGTTATTCCTGTCAAACCACTTTCACACATCATTAAAATATACGAAATATTATTGTTCGTACCTTGCTGTAGTTCCTCGCTGGGGCATACTTATATTCTGTAATGGCACTGCATGTGCTCCAACATCACATATTAAACTTATCTAATACGCTTTACTTCCTATTACTCTGCGCAATATATCATTTCAAATACTATACACACTTTCATTATCACACCATTAACCTCCAATTCAATTCGTATTTAACTCATTTAGCATTCACAACTAGCGCGTTTAACCTCCAATACTTAATTATACAACGATATGTATCCCATGAATAGCGCAGAATTCGTTCCTCAGAACGCATTTTTAATCTTGCAATTCCGTATATAACCCCAAATTCAGTATCTTTCCTTTCAATAAAATCATACAGCAAAGAGTATGGTAACTAGTTTTAACCAATTCAACGTGCGTCCCTCTGTGACGTAACCGGGTTTGACTATTACTACATCACGCATGGACCTTCCTAACTAACCGGGATTCCTTGAAAATAGCTGTTGCACTATGTCGTATTTTTAAATGGTATTCCTTCATCCTTGGATAAAGTAATGTAGTAACAAGCTATATCACCTCATAACGAGATGTCAACTTAAATATTTCACATTGCACTTTCTTATATTCATAAGCACACTTAATTATCTCATGCTTAGGCTATTCAGATCTACTGTATATACTGGTAATACTCCACATAAGAAATTATATTACTTAATACTATTACTTAGCTCGCCATTCAATATCTCGGGCCTTAGTTGCTTCTCGGTGCGGTCGTAGTCCTTGGGTCAGGAACTGGGCAGGATTTTCCACCAGTGGTATGTCAGGTAGAATGACCTCCTCCGCACGGGTCGGGTGGTTTTAACGGCCAGGACGACATCTCCCTCCAGGTTGGTCTATGCTGATTTAGCAAGCCATCATCTGCTCAGCAAGACAGTAGACAAAATGCGATGATTCTGAAAAATATAAGCTCATCATAGTTCTGCGTAGAATATATATTTTATGGTGATTGCTTCCTTATTTGGTTTTCCTAGTGATTATTTTCACTCAGCGTGGCTTAATCTCGAGCTCTCTCGTCTCAATCAAGTTCCTATTTTCAAATGGCTTTGCGTCTGAGTATCTGGACGTATTATTCTAAGCTTCAGGATTTTACTTGCTCCTTCCAGTATTTTAACGCTTATTTATTCAATTCGCTCAATACTTCCTTGTTCTCAGCGTAATACTTCTTGCTAAATGTTGCCAATATTGCTTATTTTAGAGTGCGAAGTTCGATACGTCTTGTTCTCACCGCGTCAATTTTTCAAGTCAGTTTATGTAATAATCTGTTTTATCCTTCTTATTTTTTTAAAAAACAATTCTATCGATTCTGCACCATTGTACACCGCCTTCATAGTGGTAGGTTTAAGTTAGTCAAGGCCTCCTAGCATACATCAATATCGATATCTTGTTATACATTTCTTTGCCTTGGCTGGCCTCTACCTTCCGTAGGCGCCATTTTGAATACGTCCAGTAAATGCATCGGGTACACATGTTGACTGTGGAATACCAAACTTATCGAGAATCGTAAACAAATAACCATGGTGAACTCGATCAAAAGCCTTTTCAAAGTCAAGATTAAGTATTGCTGAGTCATTATGGGGGTAGTGTTCACATAATAATATAGCATCTCTAATTGCTTGGAGATTAATTAGTGATTTTCTTGTTCGGAATGCCACACGTCTGCCCGAGCTGAATGATGGTTTCCAGAAACGGCCGTAACCTGTTGGCCAGAATTTTCATAAATAATTTGTAGTCTGCATTTAGTAAGGTTATAGGACGATAGTCTGATAAAGTTCGGGGCATTGACACTTTTGGTTTAAGAATGATTATGCCTTCGCTGAATCCAATTGATTCTTCGGAGTTGTTTAATAGAATGTTCATCAATTCTACGAGCGTATATTTAATGACTGGCCAGTACTTTTTGTAGAAGGTGAAGCTGAGACCGTCTGGGCCAGGAGCTGATGTGTCACTTACAGTGCGTAGGGCCTTTAGAACTTCCTCCTCGGTGATCTCACGGGTCAGCTGTTGTTTTCCGTCCTCAGGAAAACGTTGATCTAAGTAGGATAGTATTTTGTTTTGGTCGGGTATCGATATCTCACTTTCACGACATGTTCTCTGGAAGAATTTTTCGGCTTCAGTAATGCAGTCTCTTGTAGTGGTAATACTCCTATTGTCATCTGTGATTAACGAATGAATGTATTTATTTTTCGCTTTATTCTTTTCGGAGGCAAGGTGGTACAACTGTGCTTTCTCTTCGTGTATGACTGATGGTGCACGGGAGCGAATGATTGCTCCTCGGAGAATAGTTTCCTGTATTGAGTTGATTCGGCGTTTTACAGCGGTCAAATGATTGGATACGTCATTTCCGGCTTGCTGACGGGTGACAAGATCGTGAAGAATCACGTAATAAGAATGCAGCGTACGGCGTCTGTTGATGGCCTTTTCTACTCCCTTTCGTTTGAAAAAGCTCTGGATAGCTGGCTTAAACTTGTATAGCCAAGATTTGATCGAAAGTTGTCCACCTCTTCGCACTCTAGTTTCCAGATCATTCCACAGGAGTGAAAATTCATTTTGTATATCGTCGTCAGACAGTAAGGAGCTGTTTATTTTCCAGTAACCCCTACCCATCTGTGCCGCCGGTCTATGCCCTGCAGTCTTCATCATTACAGCATGATGATCGCCGAATGGTGCAACATTAACAGTTACTGCTCGGATATTATTCTCTGATTCTTTATTTACATAAAATCGGTCGATGCGTGAAGCAGCCGTACCTCGGAAGAAAGTATATTCGACTCTGTTACCATGAAGAACTTCCCACACATCACAAAGCCTAAGTTCGTGAGATACTCTCCCTAATGCCAGGGATGGATGGAATTCACCTGTCTGATCTTTTGCATTTAATACACAGTTGAAATCACCTCCGAGAATAATGTTATCATAATTGTGACGCAGAAAATAAGGCAGTTCCTTCTGAATTAAATCTTCTCGTTCTTGGCGTCTGTGTGTTCCTGAGTGTAGATATATATTAATCATCAGTGTATTATCTTCGGTAAGTGTTGATGAAATGCGTCCACTCGGGTGACATTCACTGAGTTTGATAGTTATCCCTGCTCTATAGACTATGGCAGTTCCTCTTAAATTTTCTCCGGCATCGATTATATAACTGTATTGAGATCCAAGGAAAGCTAAGTTCGTGACGTTAACCTCTTGCAAGAAAACTACGTCTATGTCATAATCTTTAATAAATTCCTTTAGCAAGACCTGTTTGCTCTGACTTCGGAGGCAGTTCACATTCAGAGTGCCGTAGTAGCTAACTACTGACGTCACAGCTAAGATTACCAAGAAAAATACATTAGCAGCTTCCATACTCGGTTGGCGTTACCCAACAGCACGTAAATATTCTTCAGATTAGGTTTGCGGAAGACATTTACTTAATTTTATTACTTTCTTCCTATCATTCCCCTCAACCGATCGTTTTAATCTTGGATCCCTGTGACTAACTGCTTGGTTGGATTTTGAATTTGTGGTTTCCATTTCCATTAAACTACCTTCGTCACCGCCTACTTTGTTTGTGCACTGTGCGGAAGGCGTCTGCACAGACTGTGTGGTGGTGTCACTTTTTAAGCCAGTCATGTCACTGGGAGGTGTCGGGAACTGTTCGCTGACAGGTTCACAAAGTTGTGTCTGATGCTGTGAGGGTGGCTCTGATAGTACCGGTACATCATTTAACTGGGTATTATTTTGGTAGGTTGATGAGCTGAGCGACTGTTCCACTGAGGAATTTCGATCGCTAACAGGTTCGGTTGTCTCCTCAAGGTTGTTGTGTGCTGGCTTGGCTACTTGTGTCTCTTCCTCTTCTGTGATCATTTCTGCCTGTTGTGCGGACGGTGTGTTTACATGTGAGTCTGGTGTATCAGCTGATCGTGTGTCCACCTCTGGAAAATCTGGGGTGAGTTGTGTTGTTGTGAGAGGTATACGTTGCGTCGGTAGCTTCCCCAAGGCTGAAGTCAAGGTCGCCCAGGTTGGCTTGTCGGGTGTAGCAGGTGTTTGAACTGGAAAACGTCGCGTTGGGCACTCACTACGATAATGGCCTATCTTACTGCAGCTGGCACAGGTTGGTGGTTGGTTATCATAACTTACTAAAGCCTTATTTCCTGCTATGTCTACGTGGGAAGGGATATGTTTTTTAAGCATGATGCGTACTGCACGTATGCCGTTGTGCACCTTATATCGAAAATTGGAACTCCACGTTTCATCACTTACTGAAAGTACAGTCCCGTACTGACGCAAAACGTCTGAAATGTGTCCATGAGATGTTTCGGTGGGGAGGTTAAAAACTCTCACAAGTTTAATCCCTAGGCCGGCCGAATCAACAGTTATTTTACTACGATAGCCATTGCTATGAACAAAATATTGCTCACCTGCATAGTGCTTGAGAAGATGATCAACTGTCTCTTGCCTCCTGCACTTAATGAAGTCTTGTCGGGAAATTCCGTTGAGCTGTAATGTTTCGATGTCGGCTTCATCAAGTTTCAAATTTTCAAAAATCCACTCGTGGATTTTGTAAGGGGCTGGTCGTGGTATATCTCGTTCTGTGAAAGTGATGACGATGGTATTTTTCCTTTCAACTATCGTCGTTCCGTAATGTCGTTAGTTCCTTAAGCGTATAATACGCAAAACACTTAAACCAAACGGGCTTTCCCCACTTCACTGTACGGCTCCACACCTGTACACACTTGCTCGAGATACGTGTTGCTCGTGCTAAGGCTAATGCGAAACTCGCTGATACTCGCAGGAGATCGGGCCTGCGCAAATAGGATATGGGAGCGGTCAGGCGGCGCTGTTATCGATGTGCTGTGCGCATTTGATGGGTTGGAAGTGTTGTCCCTGTGTAGCGTTGAAATGAAAACTATCCTTTTCACAACTCTAAAGCATGTTTTTGAAAGATGATCAACGTTCGTGGATAAAAATCGAGGTTATCCGTCGAAAAAAATGTATTAAAATGTTATCAAGGATTACATGAAGCCTGTGACGAGAATGTATTAAGGTGTACGACGGTTGCATGATGGTTCAAGGCGTTTCGTCTGGGTCGGAGTGAGATTGCGAATTTGCAACAGCACAGGTCGGCCGTCCATTGCTCAAGATAAGATTGACATCGTGAATGATCTCGTTTCCGTAAACCAACGATGGACTGTCCGGGAATTATCAGTAGAGGCTGGTCTCAGTCATCAAACGGTGTAGGACATACTGACGAAATATCCTAACATGAGGAAAATGCGTTCCATTAGGTTCCACATCAACTAACCGACGTACAGAAATGGCACTGGCTGGCATCCACCTGGACAGATACCGCAACGAAGAAGACGCATTTCTGCAGCGTATTGTCGTCATTGATGGGACGTGGGCACGAGCCTACGAGCCTCAATTAAAGCGTCAATCGAATGAATGGCGCCACTCAGGTTCGCCATGTCCACAGCAATGTCGAGAGGAACCCAGTCGGGTGAAGCTTATGCTGATTGTGGGATACAACTACGAGGATGTTATTCTTACGCAACAGTGACTACTATTGCCAATTTCTGGAGCGACATCTGCGTCCGGCTATGCGGCGCAATCGTCCATGTTTATCGCAAGACGATCACCCTATTGCGTTGTATGACTACGCACGTTGTCAGGTCGCAAACAATCTCAAGACCTTATAGCAACGGTGGCATTGGGAGATTGTGGAACACCCTCTGTACTCCCCTGACATGAGTCTTTCTGACTTCAGCCTGTTTCCAAAGTTGAAGGAACCCCACCGATTTGCTGACGTGGCATCTGTACTCCGCGCAGCAGGGCGCTCCGATGCTGTCATCAACAGAGTACCCCTTGCAAACGATCCCCAAAGGCTTCCCGACATTTACCAGAAGGTAATGGAATTTGCGGGGGACTACATTGAGAAAATGTAATACAATTGTACTTATTAGTTCATTAAATGGGAGCCTGCGTGGCTCAGACGGCAGCGCGTCGGCCTCTCACCACTGCGTTCCATGGTTCGAATCCCGGTCACTCCATGTGAGATTTGTGCTGGAAAAAACGGAGGTAGGACCGGTTTTTCTCCGGGTACTTCGGTTATCTCCTGTCATCTTTCATTCCAACAACACTCTCCACTATCATTTCATTTCATCTGTCAGTCATTAATCATTTACCCCAGAGGAGTGCGACAGACTTCAGCACCCGGCACAATTCCTATCCTCGCC
>NC_090267.1:292327611-292405111 GCF_040414725.1 Anabrus simplex
TGACTGAATGGGTGGCTATATTTCTAGAAAATAGATCTCAGAAAATTAGAATAGGTGAAGCTTTATCTGATTATGTAATTATATATATATATATGAATGATATGAGTAAAGAAGTGGAATCAGAGATAAGGCTTTTTTCGGACGATGTTATTCTGCATAGAGCAATAAATGTTACAAGATTGTGAGCAACTGCAAAATGACCTCGATAATGTTGTGAGATGGACAGTAGGCAGTGGTATGATGATAAACGGGGTTAAAAATCGGGTTGTGAGTTTCACAAATAGGAAAAGTCCTCTCAGTTTTAATTACTGCGTTGATGGGGTAAAAGTTCCCTTTGTGGATCATTGTACCTAGGTGTTAATATCAGGAAAGATCTTCATTGGGGTAATCACATACATATATGTTTGCAAGTAAAGGGTACAGATCTTTGCACGTGGTTTTGAGGGTACTGAATGGTTGCAAGAAGTATGTAAAGGACTTACTTGACTTAATTCCTCTCGGTCCCACAGGAACATAGAGCATCTCTGAAACGTCTCGATTGTGATTGTCGACTTGCCAATGCTTTAACTTCCTTCTAAGTCTTCCCTGCTTCAAGAGCCTCCTCCTCTAGAGTCCTCTTCCGGGTTTTCCTACGACGACCTCTCCTCCATGCCCCTTGCGGATTCCACTCCAATGCTGTGTGTTCTATAGATCCCGCTGACTTTTTCAAAGTATGACTTATCTATTTCCATTTCCTCCTCTTGATTTCCACTGCGACTGGATCTTGGTTTGTTGTTCTACATAGCTCGTCATTGGATATAATTTCAGGCCATCTGATGTTTATGATGCGCCATAAGCAACGGTTTATAAATGTCTGCAAGAGATTAGTGATAGTTCGTGTAACCTTCCAAGTTTCACAAGCATATAGAAGGACTGATTTAAAATTTGTATTGAACATTTTTGTTTTCGTTTTCCTTGAAATGTTGTTATCCTTCCGTACTGTATACAGCTGCATGAAGGCTCCATTTTCTTTCCTTATTTTGGCTCTCATATCCTCTTCCGTCCCTTCTTCTCTTGTCACTACACTTCCCAAGTAGGTAAATATATTCACCTCTTCAATCTCTTCTCCTACCACAAGGAATCTTTCATCAATTTTAGCATTTACTCCCATTTCTTTGGTCTTAACAACATTTATATTGAGTCCTGCAGCCTCTTCTTCCTTGCGTAATCCTTCTAACTTGTGGTTCATGTCACTAATTCTTGAAGACAAAAGACAAATATCATCTGCAAATTCTATATCTTCCAGTCTTTCCCCATTCCCTATTGTATTTTCTCTTTTCCTTCCACCCAACATATTTCTCATAACATTATCGAGCACCACTAAAAAGATTGTTGGTGAAAGAACGCATCTCTGGGGAACTCCACTTGTGACATTCACATAATCTGAGAGTTTTCCCTCATGTATTACTTTACATCTATGCCCTTCATACATTGCCTTCATGAGATTGAAGATCTTATCCACTACTCCATATTTCACCAAGGTCTTCCAAATTACGGTCCTATTTACTGAATCAAACGCTCTTTCGAAATCTATGAATGTCAAGTACAATGTGGCCTGCCATTCATTACTTTTCTCTAGAATTATTCTTAGCGTATTTATTAGATCAACGCAGCTGTGTTGTCTACGGAAACTAGCTTGTTCTTTTCGAAGACACTGCTCAATTGAGTCCTTTACTCCGTTTGGAATTATTCTGGAATGAATTTTACTTGGTATGCTCAGTAGTGTTATTCTTCACCAATTCTTACACACTATGGTGTCACATTTTTGGGGAGTTTCACGATCAAGCCCTATTTCCAATCAGCTGCAATTTTCTCTTCTTTAGATATTTCCACAGTAATGGTAGGAGCAAATTAATGGTGGCCTCTTCATCCACTTCTAATATGTCTGGATCTATATTATCTATACCTGCTGCTTTACCCTTGTTTCAATGCTAACCTAACTTCATGCCTTGTTGGGGGATCTAGCTCTATTCTTCAATCTTCACTATCTAAGCCTTCATTTACTTCTTGCATTTCCTGCTCATTTCCAGTCTCTTTGTTTAAAATTTCTGAAAAATACTCTTTCCATCTTCTCAATTGTTCTTCTTGTGATAACAGCATATTTCTTTGCTTATCCCTCACTGGTTTACTCTTCTTATAACCTCTTCTTAACAACTTCCTTGTAATAGTATAGAGTTGCTTCATAACATCCTTCTTCTCAGCTTCCTCTGCAATTTGTGCCTGTTCGTCAATCCATCTTCTTTTATCGCTTCTCACACTCCTTTCAACCATTTTGTCAATTTCCGAATATTTCCTTTGGTCTTCTGACTTCTGCTGTCTTGTTCTGCTTTGGTTTACTATAGCTTTTGCCTCTTTTCGTTTTTCAATTAAGTCCCATGTTTCTTTAGACATCCAGTCTTTCTGTTGATAGCTCCTATAACCAATTAATTTTTCAACGTTTAACATTTTTCCAAGGTCTTTTCACACTCAACTCGTCCTCTTTTTCGAGATTTGAAAGGTTTTCAAACCGATTTTTCAACTCCACACTAAATTCTTTCCTCCTCTTTTCACTGTTTAACTTTTGCATGTTGAACCTCTTCCTTCTTGTTGCAAACTTCTTTGATGCAGCCTCTATTTTCAATTTAAACTCAGCTACTACTAGATTATGATCACTACCAACATCAGCTCCTCTTCTATTCTTCACATTTCTCAATGATCTTCTAAATTTCTTGCTAATAGCTACATGGTCGATCTTATTTTCTATTTTGTGATTTGGCGATACCCATGCAACCTTATGACACCCTTTGTGGGGAAAGGTCCAATCACCATTTCCTGGCTGGCACACAAATTTACAAATCTTTCTTCAATATCGTTCAACATGTAAATCTTTTAACTAGTACTTACTGTATGATCTGGAGTGTTGTGCTACAATATTTTATTCCTTTCTGGTACCTAACCTGTACAGTGTAAATATTTTGGTAACATATTGTATTTGTAACTAGTAAATTTCATTTATATATTTACTGGAACTGTCCAGAAAGTTGTGACATGAATTTTTGAACAGGATGTGTTGGCTTTTGTTAGTTATGTATTCTAGAGGGTATGTTATGACTATTCTGGTAATGGAAGATTCGCAATCGTATGTATTCGAGAAAGTATTTAAACATGGCGACCGAAGAAAATGTTGTGATTGGTCAATCTGGGCAAGCTTCTATGTTCTGATTTGCTACTCTAAGGCCAGGCTTCCCTTTAAAAGGGGCTAGACAGCATTTCATGAGAAGTCTGAGGTCGTAAGTCTCTGAATCGTCTTGGTCTTGGTCCGCCGAGCCTGCCGAAGTTTTTGACGTCGTGAACGTCTCCTCGGTACCAGCATGGGCAGCCTTGGGGTAAGCGCTGTTGTTTTCTGTGCGGTTTTAAGTTTCATTTAATTTTCGTTGGTGTATCACAGCACTTTGCCCTAATCGCCACTCTTTGTTCAGATGTGAAAAGCTAGTTTTGATTTCACTCTAAAACGTAACATTTTTTTTTTGTGCTTCCTCTTACCTTCAGTATTCTATTTGTGGAATTTGATTTGTACTGAAATGTACTTGGTTAACTCTTTGAACTCGTAGGAAGCTCTCGTCAAAGAATATATAACTTATGTGTCTCTAAAAACATGTATCTGTATCTTACGAAAGGTGTATCGGCATTTTCCATATTGACTGACACTGTTCGTAATTTATTTATTTTGTAAAAGTCCATTTTGTAAATAATATTTTGAAAATCAAAGATCACTGTTAATTTTTCCGAACCACAACCTAGACATATCCATGCCCCGGTAGGTTCCCAGTTATGTTCCTTGCTTGTTATCATCAAGTTGCCCTCGCTGATATTTACTTCTGCTGTTTTCGCCAGAGTTCATTACATGATTACGGAGTGTATAGTGTTTAGGTACCTTGTAATTTGATTTACTTTCCTCCCTTTAACAGTGTTTATGTGGCCGCTGAAGTACCGGTTACAATCTCATCTAATCCATATTTTCCTATCACATGCTCTAGTCCCTCACTATTTGGTCCAATCTTCGCATTCATATCGCCCATAATAATAGCAATATTTCTTATTTATATTCTTCATAGTTTCAGTCAACTGATGATAAAATTGATCCTTCATGTTGGCATCAGATAGTTCTGTTGGTGCATAAAAAACTGCTATTGTTACATTTCGAATCACCTTGAAATCTAGTTTTCATCATTCTGTCTGAGATGGGCCTCCATTCAATTAAACTGTTCTTAGATGTCCTATCCAACAACATACCCACTCCATTTCTCCGTTCAGCATCCTCCCCAGACTGTCCAGAATAAATAAATGTATTCCCAATTTGCATTATGATCTCTCCAAAATCGCACCACCTCACTTCACTTAAACCAAGAATTTCCAAGCCATAATTTTGTATCTCTTTCTCAAGTGCTTTAGTTTACCTTCTTCTGTCAAAGTTCTAACATTCCAACAACCAATTCTCATTTTCCGTTTTGGGCCAAAGTTCGTCATCGAGGTATTCATCCGGTTTCATTTCACTTCAGTTTCTTTAATAGGTAGATTTTAGATGTGCAAGTTATTAGCCCACAGCATCCGAGCTTCGTGGTGGGGCTGCCACCTGAGCCTGCAAGCCTGCCGTTTTCTGTAGGGGTTGTCTTCCTTAGCCTTTAAATATCACTCTGCACCACAAGGCAGTGGTTTCTCCTAAAGGTTGCCTCGTCCGCCAGATTTGCCGTTCCAAATGTCTCCTCCGCCCTATCTGCCATTGAGAACTTCACCAGAGCCCCGTTAGCCGTCACTTTTCAGGGTTCCTGAAGGTCCTTCACAACTACCGTAGCGGTCCTGGGGCACACACAGTCCCCGCTGTACATCACCCCTACAGGCAATCGCCATATTCATTCCGTTGCCCACCTCCCACGACGTGGACGAGGGGTTGGACTTACGGGAGGCAAGGATGTAAAGGAGAGGGCATATAATTCTCTGGTGCGACCCCAACTAGGGTATTTTCCAGTGTATGGTTCACTCACCAGGATTACTTGCTTCAATAACTGGAAAGATCCAAAGAAAAGCAGCTCGATTTGTTCTGGGTAATAACTGACGAAAGAGTAGCGTTTCAATAATGTTGCAAAGTTTGGACTGGGAAGACTTGGGAGAAAGGAGACAAGCTGCTCGACTAAGTGGTATGTTCCGAGCAATCAGTAGAGAGATGGCGTAGCATGACATTAGTAGGCGAATAAGTTTGAGTGGTGCCTTTCAAAGTAGGAAAGATTACAATATGAAGATAAGGTTGGAATTCAAGAGGACAAATTGGGGTAGAAGGAAGGGGAGTTAAGGGTCAGAATATTTTACCAATTTCTTTGCAATCATTTAAGAAAAGGCTAGGAAAACAACAGATAGGGAAACTGCCACCTGGGCGACTGCCCTCAAACCAGGTGAATAATGGTTGATTGATTGATGCTCATTTTCAATCTGTGTTGTATTAAAATTCAAGGTGTAGATATTTCAGATGGCACAATCCAGTTTCTAAAATTTTTTCAAAAGTGGTGATGATTCGGTAATATATTGCATCCCATTACAGGTAAATATACCAGAAATGAAGGTAGTAGTACAATTACTGGTCCTGATGACATGATACTTTCATTTCTTAAATGTTTAAAGGCACACATAGACATGTGGCACATATCACAAACAGAAGGAAGATTGACAAATGAATCACCCACCCACACACTTAGCACAGTGATAGAACTGTGTAAATATATTTTAATTAAGTACCATTGGTCTTATGTGCTTACTGCCAAATTGCAGACAGACAGTTCAGAGGGAAGATTTGGTGCCTGCAGAAGATTGAGTGGTTGCATATATATTCTGTGGAATAAATTCTTGGATCTAAAAGAAAGCTCAAACTGTTAGGTGTTTTGAAGATGAGATCTGCAAAACGTCGTGAATTTTCTTCGAAGGACTTTGCCGTAATGATGATAACAATCGCCATAATGGAATTACTGATCATTTAGATGCGTTAGAGCCTGCATTAGAAATAGTTCGCACCGCGGTTGCCCTTCAAACACTGCAGATTTTGGTGTGCATTGCAAGCTGCACCTGTTTGCAAGTGATTGAAATAATATGACAAATGAATTGCTTGTGGATAACGACAGGGAAATGATGATGTATTTTAATCTAGTGAACAGAGGTGGTTTGAAGTGTCCGTCATTGATGGTCATATCCTTGTGTTGTAACGTGTTCAGACTTTTCCAGGTGTTAATTAGTGACAGTTACGAAGCAGAATTTCTTAAGTTACAGAATCAAAGAGAGGCACTGGTAGTGTTAGGATTTCAATTAACTGAGCGTAGTGTATGTAACCTTGATTATGAGTGGCAGTGCGGTGTGAAGTTGAAAACTATGATTAAAATGTGCTTTAAAGTGTCAGCGAATGTTGTTATCAATAATTAGGATTTTCTTATAAATACACTCTTAATTGTATATTTCAAGTAGGACTAGGCTAGTGAATGCGTATTTGTTGAGAATGTTACATCATTCCTGTATAAATTGTATTTTATTGTAATATGTTGTGCGTTGTTGTGATTTATCAACGAACGTTGGTTTAATTTTGTAATTTTCAAGGTACTGGCTGTAGGGTTGTGTTAATGAGTCATGTACTGATTGATACTAGTCTAATTTGCTGAATTTCTTATTTACTGAGTACGGCATGTCGTTTCAGTGCTACGGGTGTTTTACTTGAAATGTGTTGTGTATGCGTTGTTGTGTTTTACCAATTGATGTTGATTAAATTTTGTCATTTGCAAGTGCATGTATTGGAGGGTTATGCTGGTGAGTCATGTGCACATTTAAAGAAAACTTGCTTTGCTAAATAACTTATTTACAGAGTGGGGTATATCATTTCACTGTAAAGGATGTTTTGTGTTTTTCTTGTAAGCGTTGTGTTGTTTTATCAACGAATATTAGTTACTTACATTTTGCCACTATCAATTGTACTGGTATAGGGTTATGTTGGTCGAAGACTTGTTTTAAACCGTTTCGTGTTTTATAACTACCGAAACATGATTTATATTTCATACACTAATTCTTCGTTTCGAAAATTACGAACGTTATCGGCGTTAATTATATTATTAGGAATTAAAGTCCAGCTGCGTCTCACAGCTGACAGTGGCCCAATGTTTCCGCTTTGTTCGATTAAGCATTAAGGTCTTATCAAGACCGACTCCAATCCTTAGACCGTTATAAAACACCATGGCGGACGAAGTAGCCGGATTGCTGGGTTTGGCTAACGCGAATATATCACGTACAATGGTGGTAATTTAACAAGATAAATGTAACATCATAGGGAAAAATAACTTTTTCACGTACGAAAACGCTTCGCCAAGAAGTACGCACCACATATAATCAACTAGAATGACATATACTAGAAAAGAGAACAAGATGATTATTTAGGAATTTCATTTAGTCAAATAACTTTTTAGATAGACAGATAGACAGATAGGTAGATAGATAGATAGGTATATAGATGGATAATATTTATTTCCCTCCAGATCTACAGTGCATGACCTTAATGACCTGTAACGGAGAAAAATAACAATGTCTAACCTTATCAACTTATGTTCAATTTGCATTTGCTGAACAATAAACAAACAGACAAACCAAAATAAATATCCATGAAATCATCGACAGACACTGTCAAAAGACCCACGGTCAACTCCTTTTCGGAGATCCGTTATCCGTGGGAATGCGGCAACTGTGTGAACACACAACAAAATAGCATACATGGCATAAAATAAGATAAAATAAAAGGCAGCTCGGGACATGGCGCTTGGCCATCCATATGGAGGGGTAATGTCATCCCATTCCTCTCCTGACTGACACAGCAAGTCATTACACATTCCACTCCTACATGTCAACACGCGACCCATCACAACTTGCTGAGTCAGGCCAACGTTGAAACATCTGCTGAGTCAGTGTCCTCTATTTTTCTCATGTATCTACTTAGTACGTTCTTGTACTTCCATTACCTGCTATGACATCCTTATCCAACTACCTGCCATTTACAAATAATTACAAGATAAATCCACTAATACAATCTAGTATTACACTCTTTACCATCCATCATCATCACCATCACTCTTAATCATACTATATCTACTAGTACGTTCTTGTACTTCCACTACCTGCTATGATATCCTTATCCAACTACCTGCCATTTACGAATAATTACAAGATAAATCCCCTAATACAATCTAATTTTACACTCTCTACCAACCATTATCATCACCATCACTCTTAATCATACTATATTTTCTATTCTAATTGTAAACAAACGAATTAAGCCAAACTCCACATTAAACTATACTTCACTACTTTCATTTCCGTCTCATAACAAGGCAAACTCCACTAAGCCAAGACCGCTTCATAATTCCCATCCAAGAACCTCCACGCAAAACCCTCATCTCACCTTATACCACCACATACAATTCAATACAATTAAATTATAGAACCTGACCACCTTGCGTTATCATATGCAAAATTAATTACGAACACAATATTAAAATAACAATCCCTCAATTCACTCCACTCACCTTCCAGCTTAATACTTCCCTCCTTCGTCAGACCAGACTCCACATATCTACCACGTACAATTCAATTATCAAACCTGACCATCTTCCCTTATTTATACTCACATTAAATTATCCATCCATCTTTGACCATACTCATTCTTAGCAACAATCACTCAAAATACCGACACATCCCAACAAAGCATCCTCTTATAAAATTAACAATCACACTCCATCACCTTCCAACTTTAACTCGGTTAGCAAACATTCTATATACCAACCCTCTTAGTAACCGTCTCTCAAAATCACTTTCACTTATAATTCAAATCTACTTAACTATAATCACACCTATCAAAATCACACTTAACCACTAAATTCACTATACATTTCAAATCCCAATAACAAGCATATTCTACCACCTACCAATTTCTACATACTCTTAACAAATCAGACCATCTTTCCTTATTTACAATCACTCCAAATATCACCCCGACAACTCCCCTCCGCTTCCAGCTTAATCCTTAAATCTACTCAAGTACAATCACTCCTACCAAAATCACACTTAACAACTAAATTCACTATACATTTCAAATCCAATTCACTCTGCATTTCAAATCCTCACAGCCACTACATCTCATTCTTAACCAACCGAACAACCTTTCCTTATATTACCATCACGTTTTCACCCACAATTCCCTTACTTACTAAATTTACTTGACTTCTTACTTCTTGTTACTATGCCCTCATCAGTTTTTCACTCCCCACAGATCCCTTAAGCTCCTGCTCCTCCCTTTGTTCATAAACAGTTCTATTCTCTCCCTGTTCTCCACTGACCTTTCCTTTCCACTCTGCACGTCCATTCCTCTACTGTGTTCACCTCTCTGCCTATCCTCTTTCCTGGCTATATCCATAGCTGCTTCCATAAACATTTCTATTCTCACCCTGGTGTGCACTGCTCTTTCCTTTTCCCTATACACAACCACTCTTTCACTATGTTCATTTCCCTGCCTTTCCACACTCCACTTCATGTTTCCCTTGGTTCTTTGCTTATCACCATGCCCATCTTCTCCGCCATTGCTTTCTTTAACTTGTCTTTCTTCCACTCTCTTCCCCATAAATTCTTCTTGCTCCAAGGTCTCTTTAATTTCCTCACTGTCCAAAATCTGGCCATTGGCCATTGGTTACCACTAATTGCTGACCCCTAATGTGAGCTCTTAATCCTTGAAGTCTGGCCCTCACTAAATGTTTCTTTAGGGTTTTTATATTCTTAATCTCTTCTCTTAATCCAAATTTTTGTACTCTGTAGATTACCCGCGTTTCTTATCACTATTTCCGCCTTCAGGGTGGATAACAACTTACTTTTATCGGCCTGTTAGCCTATGCTTTACCTATCCTTTCCACATCGTCTATATCAACTTCACTGAAGTTAATTTTCATCGTGTTTAGAATGACTTACAAAACTTTGTAAATTGTCTCTCCCTATTCTCCACTGACCTTTCCTTTCCACTCTGCACGTCCATTCCTCCACTGTGTTCACCTCGCTGCATATCCTTTTCCCTTTCCCCTTCCTTCTTCTTCAGGCACTCCATACATAAATAAGCATTCTATTTCTGCCTTCAGCTTCACCACCTCTTTTTCCATATTCCTCATTTTCTCTTTGAGTGGCACAATTTCTCTCTCGTCGTTTCCCACTTTGGTCATTGTTTTGTCTGTTTTTTCCCTGGATTCATTGCCTCATGTTTTCGAACTCTTTCACTTGTACTTGAATCATACTTTTAAATGTGTCCAAATGGGCATACTTCTTCCGCAACCCACGTTACCACCCTCCTTATGACTCCACATTTTCCCAGCTCATGTTGCCACTGGAAGTCGCGCCGGGGTTTACTTTCACGCCCCCTATAACTAGCAGAACCATAATCACCGCTACCAACGATATCATCTCAGCTTTCAATCTTATTTCCACTTTACCTCCTCTTTTCGCTGTTTCCTTCTTCCCTGCCACCTTCCGATAACTACCCGATATTTTTCCCAATGGATAGCTCTGGTAATGATAAACGAAATATTTATTTATTCATTTCAATGAGTCTATATAGAGTTTTCTTCCATTATTATGCCGGGCTGAGTGGCTCAGACGGCTAAGGCGCTGGCCTTCTAACCCCAACTTGGCAGGTTCGATCCTGGCTCAGTCCGGTGGTATTTGAAGGTGCTCAAATGCGATAGCCTCGTGTCGGTAGATTTACTAGCACGTAAAAGAACTCCTGCGGGACTAAATTCCGGCACCTCGGCGTCTCCGAATACCGTAAAAGTAGTTAGTGGGACGTAAAGCAAATATTAATAATAACTTCCATTATTAGACTCTGTGCTATATGTATTGAACAGATCAAAACCAGGATAAAATTATGAATACTAACACGAACTACCACTACTTTTATGTAAAGCGTGAGAAAATGTATGTAACCTGTAAACAGGAGGTTATGTAACCAAAAGGCAAAAACAAACATGCGGCTCTCGGCAATCACAGCACTTGACAAATTATCTAAAGTAGGAGAAATTGTTACGAAACCTGTAACCATTAGGTTATGTAACAAAAGGGGGAGAAAAAGTAAGCTGGTGTTGACCCACTTCTTAACGTTCATCTGACTGAGTCACCTAGTCTGGTATTGCAATATGCCACTACAAGCTGTCCCTATAAAAACATTACTAACCGCCAAGTGCACACTGTCCATGTTGCTATTCTTCTTGTACTGTTCTCCTTTCTATTTAAAATCCAGCAACTACGTAAACACTTCCTGCTCTTCTAAAGCCTACTATTTTAAACACTTCTTACTCTTCCATAACCTGTTATTATCCCTAACCAACTATAAGACCATACCTTTTACTTTCCTTAAACATAATTTTTTGACTGCACATAAAAACTAACTCAAGTTTCCTTCACTGTTCCACTATCCACGCTAAAATTTTGTGTTCATCACTTTGCCTGCACATCTCTTGCTGCTTAGTACTTAGAAACATTGCCCTTAACTTCGCTGTTTCCTTGCAAAAACCTACTCAATGTAGGTCATCGGTCTTATTCCCACACAAAATGCACTGCGAGTTCTCTTTACCCCCAATCCATCCCTTGTTTGTATATAATCTCATGAGCCACCATATGAAACCCCCTTTCATCCTTCTATCCCCATATCTTATGTTTATCTTGGAGATATGGAATACCTTTGTAGAATGAACTAAGCGAAGTTCTATTCCTACATTCTTCTATCAGTCTTTGCATTTGTATATCCTTAATTCTTGCTACAAGCGCTATCTGGCTCCTACCACGTTTTCCCTTCCATATATCAAACTAAATATAACCCATACCGACATATGTTTTAATTTTTGACAACCAGCCCTGATAATGCTAACATAATGTTGACATATGGCATAGCGACACTTCACACAATGATGGTAACATTGGTAATGAAAAGTTCAGTCACTAAAGATATAACAGGTTTTTACCCATTAAAAACCATGAGTGCAAAACCTCTACTGATTCTAAATAATGTCATTTAACCACATGGACGAGCTTCAGTTTGGTGTATTCTGCTTGATAACAGATGACTTACCTGATCACTGCTCGTATCACTCACATTTTTAAGATCTTCCAACTTAAAGCTTTGTCCTGAAGTTCTTTTCCAAGTCGTGAGCATCTGTAATTGTATGAGCTTCATTGTCGAGTATTGGTTTTAAAAGTTTTGTAATGGGAGTTGCAGTCAGTACTTTCTGATCACGCTCGTCACATTTGAATGCTCAATGAACTTTGGAACAAAAATGATAAGTTTTAAAACTAAATTCGTACTTCCCAGATAACGTAATGAGTGACCCGTAAAATTCAACATATTTTGCAGGAAGTAATCAACTTTTTTGAGGGGTAGCGTAATGCTCCACGATCATTCATCCTAATGAGGCACATCAATGGACTGTCAGTAGTGGCCGAGGATATCTGTTCCAAGCGGCAGTACTACTTGAGCAACCGGACAGTGTGGACATGTGGTAAGGAGAGTGCAGTATAACATGATTGGTATTGAGCAATATCGTGCGGCGATCGGCGGCTGGCAGAGCAGGCAGAAGAAGACGAAGGGAAATGAGGCGAGCAAGGGAGAACTGAGGAAAATTGGCGAACCTGTACTGGCAGCAATGGTGGCAACTATGCCATTAATTATAGGGGGAGTGGAGATGAATCCCGGCACTGACATGAGCTGGGAAGACTGGGATAGAATCAGAGGGCTGACAGGAGATGCCGTAAAAACATATACTGGAGATGCACTGGTAAAGGAATTGAGAAAGGAACAAGCCAAGGGTTTTGAAGATATGATATGGATCAAGGAGCAGTGGGGAGTTACGGAAAAAAGAATAGAGGAGAACGAGAGAGCAACAGGAGTACCAAAAGAGCAAGTGAAAAATCTGGAGAAGGAAGTGGCGTCCCTGAAGAATGAGCTCGGACTTGTTAATCAAGAAAAGACGAAGAAGTGTATATATATATATATGGATTACAGGAAGAGCGAAATGAAGATAATGTGAAGCTTATATATAAAGTGGTGGACCTCGTCCAAAATAAGCTAAAAACTAACTTCAGTGAAGTAGATATGGATGACGTAGAAAGAGTAGGAAAAATGAAAGGCAGGAGACCAGTGAATGTGAAGCTGATGTCAAACTTAATGGCGGATATTGTGAAAAAACGCTAGGAATTTACAAGGTGAAAAGATATGGATAAACAGAGACTTGGAAAGAGAAGGAGTTGAGAATAGAAAAATCTTACGAAAGCATTTAGGCCGAGCTAGACATTAAGGTCTTAATGCATTTATTAAGGACCAAAGGCTGGTGGTAACGAACGGTATCTGGTGGCATGTTTGGTCCGTAGCAAAGCTAAAAGGTATGGAAGAAGAGATGAAACGGAAAGAGGAACGAACGAAGCGGCCAAAAGACAGACAGGAAGACCCCAAGAGGAGGGAGGAAACGTGGTAACAATGGCTGAAGCGACGAGACAAGAGAACAGTGCAGTACAAGGTAGTGTGAGTGGAAGATCAAATGTGCAGGTTCAGGAAGTGTTATCAGATAGTGTTCCGAAAGGAAAAGAGGTTTCATTGATTGCTGACCTGGGGGTAACAAGGACCTTATGACTAAGGGGAGGAGCAGGAGCTTGAAGGATTTGGAGGGGAAAGGAATAAAGGTCTAGAAGATAAAGAAAAGAAGGACGACGATAAAGTGTCCCAGAATGATGGAAGGGAGGTAGAGAGAACGAGAGAGTGACGAGGAATAAGAATAAGGAGGGTGGTTCGGAGGGTAAGGAAAAATCCGTAACTAGGCTGGAAGATAGGCTTTGTTAATATTGAAGGTGTATTGAGTAAAATAGACAATATAAAAGTGAAAAATTTAGTAGAAAGCTTTGAGAGACATGGCTAGAAATAGGCAGGGAGATAACTTGGGGAGGATTTACGGTGAGGCACAAGTCAAGGAAGAGATTGAGCAAAATGGACGTGTGCCAGGAGGAATAGTCGTGCCAGTTAAAGAAGAATTGAACGAACGTATAGAGAGTGGCATTGAAGGTGTGATATGGATAAGATTTAACAAGGGGAGAGAGGTATGTTTCGCTTTTGCCTACTACCACCCCAAGGGATATCCATATGCAAATGATAACTTCTTCGAGGAATTGCTATTAGAAATTAACATCATTAGAGGGAGGTATGAGGACGGAATATTATTTGGAGACTGGAATGCCAGAATAGGCGAGCGAAGCCCGAGGCACAGTAAGGAAGGAAGAATCGATAGTAGGATCAGGAAGAAGTAGTAACGATAAGGTAATTAATAACTACGGTAGAAAACTTTTAGAATTGTGCGAAGTCGGAAATTTCTGCATTTTGAACGGTTATTGGGAGAGGGACAGAGAAGGAAAATAACATATATTACTGAACAGGGGGGGGGAGCGTTATAGATTTAGTGATGAGTTCAGAGGATCTGCTAGCTAACATCCAAAGTATAATGGTGGAGGATTGGAACGAATCGAACCACGCCCCGGTATGGATGTGTTTGGTAAGGAGAGAGAAAACCAAAGAGGTAGAGAGGAATAGTACGATAGAGGGAGAGAGTGGTTACATTAAATATATATGGACAGAGAATTCCAAAGGAGAGCTAGATGCATTTTTGGATAAGGAGATACAGTTAATTAGAACTGGCTGGGAAAGGGAGCTGATGGAAAATAACATGGACAGAGCGCTCGAGCTGTTAGAATACCCTATAAGGAGAGTGACAAAGGCAGTTGAACACAGCAGAAGAAAAAAAGCAGAAGGGGATGGCTGGTATGATAGAGAATGTGAGGTTTGTAGAAGAGCAGCGCTAGGAGCATTAAAAGAGTACAGAGCAAAAGGAAGGAACAAAGTTCATGAAGCATTTTGTAGATTGAGTAAAGAGTATAAAAGGAAAATTGCGGAGAAGAAGTGGTTGAGGGACCAATCAGAGCTAATAAATAAGGAATGCAGTACGAATCGGACTGAAAACAATTGGGAGAGAATAAATATGATAAATAAAGGAGGGAAGGGTTCAATAGAAAATGAATATTGACTATGTAAAATGGGTGACATATTTTAGCGAGCTATTAGGAGGAAGGGACGATTGGGATTATAAGGAAAGAAAGCAGGCCGTATGGTCTAACGGGATGTAAGCATCCACGAACAAGATAGGGATATCACGACAGAAGTTAAGGAGGTGATTGGGAATCTGAAGATAAAATGAGCGGGGAGGGGAGTGGTATTAGTAATGTATGCTGGAAACAAATAAGTAAATACGGTCAGATGGTAGAAGGAATTGTAAATCTATTCAACAGGGTTTTCAACGGAGCAAAGGTACCGAAGGAATGGGAATATGGGATGTGCCCAATATACAAAAAGATAGTAAATAGAAATTTACCCAATAACTACCGAGGTATAACCCTGTTAGACACATTGAGCAAAGTTTACACAGGTGTCTTAGCCAATAGACTAAGAAACTGGGCTGAAAACAACGGCATAATCTCTAAATACCAGGGAGGTTTCAGGAGGGGGAGGCAACGATAGATAATATCATGACTGTGAAAATGCTAGCGGAGAAATATATTGTGCGAGGAAAAAGGAAGCTTATTTCTAGCAGCAGTGGATTTTGAGAGCGTTTGACACGGTGAGCAGAAAGGCGTTAATAGAAAAACTAGGGAGGCTGGGAGTCTCTAGGAAAATGATACGTGCGGTAGAGGCGCTGTATCAAAGAGTATATAGTAGCGTCAAACTAGAGAACAATTTAATTAGCAAGCCGACAGAGTGCAAACAGGGCCTCAAACACGGGTGTAAATTATCGCCCATATTATTTATACTATTTATAAATGATATATTGGATGAGCATGGAGAGGCTAGGTAGGCTGTACCGGCAGTGGGTAATATAGAGATCCCAGGACTGATCTTCGCTGATGGTATTCTGTTAACGACGCTGACCAGGGGTGGACTGAAGAAAAGTCTGGATAAATTAGTAGATTATGCAAATAAGTGGTCGCTGAAAATTAACTATAATAAAACAAAGGTGATGATCATAAGTAGAAGAAGAAGGGTTAAAAAGTAAGGGAATGGTGGATACAAGGGGCAAGAATAGAGGAGGTAGACAGATTAGAATATTTAGAGATACTGAATAGAAAAGAGGTTGGGATGACCACATAAAGAGATGCAAGATGAAGGGGGTTGCAGCCCTTGCAGCAATAAAAATTCTAGTCGCTAAATACCCAGGAGTAAGCTATAAAATACTTAGGCTAATACTAAAATCTCTGGTCCTAAGCAGAGCTCTATTTGGGGTTAAACTGTGGGGATTAGAAAAGGAAAGGGATAGCCTAAATCAAATAATATATACGTTCAGCAAGGCTGTTATGAGGCTATCGCAATGTACAGCTAATGTGGAGGCACTAATCTTATGTGGAGACTATATAGAGTTGGACTGTGTCAAAAGGATTTTAAACTATTGGACTAGACTAAGACGAGGAAGCGGCGGCATTCTATTGCACGAAATATACAGGTATGAACTGAAAGGGATGTATGATAATGGTTGGCTAGCAAAAATCAAAAGTTATGTTGAGGAACTGGGTATGGGATATATTTGGCGAGAGGGATGGAAGGGGAGCAACAGCAGAATGCAGTGGGTCCTAACAATGAGAATTAAGGACATACAGATCCAGAAATGTTTGGAAGAATGTAGGGAAAGGCCTTCGCTTAGCCTATTCTACAAGGTATATCAGTTCTCCAAATTAAGTATAAGATTTGGGGACGGAAGATTAAAGGGTGGGTTACTATGGTGGCTGATGGGGATGCATAGAAATAAAGGGTGGAATAGAAGCTGGAAGAGCTCTCAGTGTATACTATGTGAGGCTAAACATGACGACTTACATTTTCTTTGTGATTGTATATGAACAGAGAAATTAAGGGCAACATTCTTAAATGCTAAGCAGCAAAAATGTGTAGACAAAGAGATTAACAAAATATTACTGTATGGATAGCAAACCAGTGGAGGCACGACAGTGGCTTGAATAAGTGTTTATGCGCAGTGAGAAAACAATGTCTCAGAGAAATACGAGGTAGTATATGATGTAATGGCGTGGAATGTAAATAGTGAAGTAACCAGCATAAATAGGACAGAAAACGATTGACACTCAGTACTTTAGAGGCTAAGACAACGTCAGCATGTAGTAATAATTCCATTAGACATGCTGACAGGGTAGGAGGTAGAAGTAGGTTCACATGGTTGCGACATCTTGCTCTTTATTATTATATGCCTTAACCTTACGTTAACTATTTTATTCTATCATGCCATTTTAATTTGCCAATTGCCATTGTTAGCTCATATGTTTGCCGAAATGCCATGGCCACTGGACCTCCGAGAAGGAGTTGTTCAAGGCTCATATAGATATAGAATTTAATTTATTTTAATTTATTTTAATTTATAACATGATGTGAATAAGAACATGTATTGGGCGGAAACCTGTTATGTTCAGCAATAAATACTACTCACTCACTAATATCTGTCCCAAGCATGATTCACAGTTGGAATTTTCTTCCGCAACTCGAATAAGATGACCACATAACATGGCCAAGGAAGACAACTCCAGTGACAGGTTTTTCTGAAAAAGCATGGTGTCATTCTTGATATCAATAGCATCTAAGATACTATAAAACTACCGCGCGACTTGGCCATGCAGTTAGGAGCGCGCAGCTGTGATATTGCATCCGGGAGATAGTGGGTTCGAATCCCACTGTCGGCAGTTCTGAAGATGGTTTTTCGTTTTCACACCAGGCAAATGCTGGGGCTGTACCTTAATTAAGGCCACGGCTGCTTCCTTCCCACTCCTAGCCCTTTCCTATCCCATCTGTATCGGTGCGACGTAAAACCAATATCAAAAACTTTCAGATATTTTAGGCTTATTAAAAATAGTACATATAATCGCGAATTGATTAGCTAGCTTACCTTCGAGCGTCTCATCAAGTAGGTAGGCCTATTTCCAGAACTGTTGCTGATCAGGATTACGATTATAGTGTACTCTGGGCTTGATAGCCATTCCATCTATGATAAGGGATCCTAACGTTTCCTCCACGCATGTCAAATTCATGGCTTCGTAATGGAGGTTTTCTTTAATGAGGTGGTGGTGGTGATTATTGTTTTATGAGGAAGTACAACTAGGCAACCATCCTATGAAAAATGAAAACCTACAACCTGTTTTCCAGTCATTAACCGGGTCAGAGAGGTAATGAATGAATCATATATAGGCTATTAGTACGATAGGGTCGCCACTCCCAAAGTGATTTATTAACGATTGATAGATGCTATGAAATGAGAACGGAGAGGGTTGCTGGAATGAATGACAGGGAAAAGCGGAGTACCCGGCGAAAAACCTGTCTCGCCTCCGCTTTGTCCAGCACAAATCTCACATGGAGTGACCGGGATTTGAACCACGGTATCCAGCGGTGAGAGGCCGACGCGCTGCCGTCTGAGCCACGGAGGCTCTGCAAGCATCCTCTAGATAACACTAATCTGAGGGGGAAAATGAACGGATCCGATACTTCGAAAAATGAAGATATCGGCCAAAGGAAGACAAGGGCCACGTGAAAATGAGACTCCCTAAACCTGGGGAACCTAATACCGTCGGGGTCGGAAGAAAACAAGAGTTAACCAAGAGAAGTCGGATAGGATAGATGAAAGTGAGGAGCCTAGCACAAGTGGAAGCAATGCCAGGACTCAGCTAAGGGCCCCGTGATCGCTAACCCACGCTCCAAAGTTCAGAGCCCCTGGGGCCCTTCTAGTCGCCTCTTACGACAGGCTGGGGATACCGTGGGTGATATTCTACTGCCCCCACCCACAGGGGGATCTTTAGCGAGGGATATTCTAGTTTTATCCATTCGAAAAGCCAACATAGGCGTAATTCTTAAGTGTATTTTGATGCGGTAGTCGGAGGCAGTGAAGTTAAAATTCTAATGAATCTGTAACCCATAAACTGAAGTCTCAATATTTAAAATGTAAATTACAGACTCTGGATGACGTCCCAGGCGACCAAGGCGAACCTAATTCCTCCCCCCCCCCTCCCCCGTCTGGATGTAGCAATTATCTACTTCTCCTTTAAAACTGGATCGGCTGGAAATGATTGAAAATTCAAATTGTTCTCCTTTTTTTTTTTGACGAATTGGACTTACAGTACGATATACTGTACTATATTTTATAGTGTACCGGTATATGAAATTTACTTGGAGTTCATTTGTACACTAACAGTAAGTGAAATCTATAAGTAAACGTATTAAAAACAATTTTCTCTATGTTAATGCACTACAGCACATGCAAACTATAGCAAGATGTCGAGACATCTGGCGGCGGTACTGCGATCCTGGTTGGGGACGGTTTTTATGCTCAGAACTAGCGCACACTTCCCGGTAGAGGCGGCAAACTATCGATAGTAATTGCCATCGATATTTTCCGATAGTATGAGCTCTACTATCGATAGTTTTCAAAAAGTGGAACGAATTATAGGCCTATCATTATGCATGAAAATAGGACATTCACTGAACACAATCCACAAAAAAATTCCGTAGAAATTACAACTATTTCATGCTATGTTATTTCAGAAATTCAAATAGTAATCACTCATAAATCTATTTAGTGACACTTCTGAGACATTCTCGAGCTGCACGCTCTTGCCCATAACCACGGTTACTAGACTAGACGGTAGGGGTCATCAGGTGGGTGCGCAATAGCAAGCCACGCCTCCTGACGTCACAAGGCACCCTTGTTCGCTAAGCGAAGCAGAGTGCTATTAGTCTAGTGATGGTGTTTACCTTGTCAACAGTGTAAGAATTGAATTTTTTCTGTGTTGTGCTGTGCTGTGCCATGGTGTGTAGTGCTTTCGCCGGTTGCTCTAACCACGATAGACACCAGAAGGATTTATACATTAAATTTCATCGTTCTCCAAAGAACAGTGACATTAAATTAAAGTGGATTAATGCCTGTAAACGGGCTGACTCCTTTACTATTGAGAATGCTCGTGTATGCTCTGTACACTTCGACAATTCGGACTACAGAAGGGACTTGAAGGGTGATTTGTTAAACCTTCCAATTAAACGTAATTTAAGGACTGACGCAGTACCACATTTAAATTTACCACTGAGTAGTAATAATTTAGCGAGTCAGTCCTGTAAAGATTGTGAAATAAGGGCACAAAAGCGAAATCATCGTAAGGAGATACGGCAAATTTTACAATCGCAGGCGCCAATTGAAGCAAAAAATATTAATAATGCAATCTTGAGGAAGGAATTACTGTAGATGACAGAAGTAAACATCAGTGTTTCTGTAATGAGAAAATTGCTGAACTGACTGCAGAATTGGAGTTAATTAGACTAGGAAATTGTGACTTAAAACAGCAAAATAAGGATCTTCGGGACCGTCTTAGTGCAGCTAATACCGAGATAATAAAATGAAAAAATAATGTTCAAGTTTTTGAGGGTACTTTTTCTAAAAGTCAACCGCAAGCCTTAGTAAAAGGCAGATGCTCAAGTTGGTCATCTGAGGACATTGCTAAGGCGGTAACCTTACGGTCTATATCATTTGATTTTAAGCCGGAATGCAGGTGAAGTGATAAACAGCAAAAACTGTCCAGATGAAAAAAAATGTCCAATCTCTGAGCGCAGACGTTTTGTCTGCGCAAAATGAGGTGCCTCAATACTTCATACTTGATAATGACGAACATTGCCAAGCAGTGTCCAACCAAAATCGAGAAGCTTGCGACAAAAATTGTAATGTTGAGGATGAGGATGATGATTCCACTTCAGCTGACAATGGACTTCTGGAACATTTTCAAGATGAAAATAATGCAAACATGTCTGTCGAACTAGTTAGAGAGAAGAACGAGCTACTAGAAATGATTGCTGGCTATGTAGCTTATAGGGTGAAGAAAAAGTACCCCCAGAAAGATAATATGTACGGGATCCAAACCGTGAACGTTTCTCCTTCACCTAGGAATTGGCTAGAAAACATTTCGAGAGGGTACTAAATGAAACCCACGGATGAGTGCATTAATTCTATTATTAAAATGGAAAATGAATTTAGTGCCTTCCATGGAAACTACATTATGAAATGTCCAGGAGTCTTTAGATTGTTAAATGAAAAAATTAAGAAAAATATCCTGATCTTGAAGATTTTGTTGTTTGATGTTTTGTTAGAACCAGAACCTTCATAAGGATGAAAAACATGAACAAACTTAGGCACATGAATTCTTACAAGAGGTGTAAACGAACTCCTAATGAAAAGAGGAAAAGTGTGAAAAAAGTTAAGAAAATTATTTAAATAATGTAAAACAACGAAATAACATCTAGGTGCAAATATTTTGTGTGGTACCTATATAATGTAAATATGTATGCAGTTTTAGCACCATCATAAAAATTGGGTGTATTTTTTAGGTGCTTTTAAATAATGAACTTTTGATCGCATTTTCTGACTGTGAGGGTTTTCTCCGTACCACAGGTCTATATGGCCTAAGCCTGTGGAAGCCTCTTTCCCCCAAAAAAAGAGTGACCCCTGATATGGTGGAAGAGGTTGACGTTTCTTCAGGGCCTTTTTACCATCATTCAATCGGCCAATACACATTTATAAATAGCTACTTATACATAAATATAATATTAGGTGTTTACAACACTACTTAACACCAACAATTCGCCAAAACAACGGTAAAAACATTCCGTGCGATTGGTCATGTTTTTTAATTTAAGTAACGAGTTTTAGAAATGAATCTATGTATAAAATCGTTCTTAAATCACTGGATGGATAGAAAATACGAAAACCGAACCGTAAATACTTTATTTACGAGGCGAAAGATAATTTAATACTGAGAAAGCTACTGGAATAGATCGTTAAGCACAGGGTCATTATATTACTTGTAATCTTCTAAAAAATACTCAAATAAATTACAACATAATTATCTACACATAACAACCGGCAATTACATTTGACAAAATTGAAAAATATTAAGCAAATGGTTAAATAAAAACAAGCAAATCATTAACAGAAACGCACAAATACAATGGGTCGCGTTCACTGCTAGCCGGCCAGAGGAGACCCGATGACGTCATTAGCCAAAGCCAGCCTGCGCGTGACCCCTACCGTCTAGTCTAGTTACCGTGGCCCATAACTTGACCGTCCGAGAAATTCTCGTTCAGCTGCAGTGTTCATTTGCGATCGCCCGACATTCTCTCGGGTATAGTAATATCGTTGGAAAAATGTTTTACAGCATTCTGAACGGATGGCAGGAGAGTTTTCAGTTGCTTTCGTGAACCCTATGGCCTAAAATTTGCCTTATTTTCTCTCGCCTATAAGTTATACAATCTCTTGACTCACCAGCTGACAAGGTAAACACAAATGGCGAGCGCGAAAAGGAAGAAATGCTTGTCTGATGATAAAATAAGTGACTCGCCTACATCAAAGATGAATCTCTAAATGATATTGGTAATTCTGATAGTAGTAATAATGATTTTTCGCATGATGACCTGGTATTTCTAATGAATGTAAGGAAGATATTTTGTCGGAAACAATGGTGATGTAGCACATACATTCGTGTGGAAAAAATGTAATATTGTAAGTAGTATAATGGGAGAGTTCTGCGGCACCTCCGCCGCCGCCCGCGGGAAATTTGAATTTTGGCGGGAAATTTGAATTTTGGCGCGAGATTTGAATTTGTAAACAAAGCCACGTGCTTTTTGACAGCTGTCATCGACAACAACGCAACGCTAACCTCACTGCTGCCATCTTGACGGGCCTAAACCTCACTAGTGCCAACTTAACCTAACTAGCATGAGGTAAACAAAGCCACGTGTTTTCTGACAGCCACGTGCTTTTTGACAGATTTGTAAACAAAGCCACGTGCTTTTTGACAGACAACAACGCATCGCTAACCTCAGTACTGCCATCTTGACGGGCCTAAACCTTAGTGGTACCAACTTAACCTAACTAGCATGAGGTAAACAAAGCCACGTGCTTTTTTTTTTGACAGCTGTCATCCACCATCTTTAATCCAGAGAGCATAGTGCTGCCCTCTTTAGCTACTTACCTTTGACAGCTGTCATCCGCCATCTTTAAACCACAAAGCACTGTGCTGCCCTCTATATCGCAGTAGCTGCAAAATTCGTCACCTGTCATCGGCAGTGCTGCCATCTTGACGGGTCTAAACCTTAGTGCTACCAACTTAACCTAACTAGCGCGAGGTAAACAAAGCCACGTGCAGCTGTCATCCGCCATCTTTAATCTATAGAGCACAGTGCTGCCCTCTTTGTGGTGGCGGATAATTTGAAAAATGCTTTTTTGACAGCAGCCATCTTGCATCGCAAACCTCAGTGCTGCCCTCTTTAGCTAGATACCTGTGGTGGCAGACAATTCCACGTGACAGCAGCCATCTTTAATCAAGAGAGCACCGTGCTGCCCTCTATGTGGTGGCGGCAAATTCCACGTGCTCTTGTTTGGAAACAAACTCACGTGCTTTTTTGACAGCTACTACCCACCATCTTTAATCAACAGAGTATAGTGCTGCCCTCTATGTGGTGGCGGTAAATTCCACGTGCTCTTGTTTGGTAAACATAGCCACGTGCTTTTTTGACAGCTGTCATCCGCCATCTTTAATCAACAGAGCACCGTGCTGCGGGCAATTTCATCACCTATCACCCGCCTTTTTGACAGCCGTCATCCACCATCTTTAATCAACAGAGCACAGTGCTGCACTCTATGTGGTGGCGGCAATTTGAAAAAATCTATGTGCTCTTGTTGGGAAACAAAGCCACGTGCTTTTTTGACAGCTGTCATTCGCCATCTTTGAGCACTGTGCTGCGGGCAATTTCGTCAGCTGTCATCCGCCATCTTTAATCCAGAGAGAACAGTGCTGCACTCTATGTGGTGGTGGTAAATTCCACGTGCTTTACAAACCTATGCGCTTTTCTGACAGCTGTCATCCGCCATCTTTGAGAACAGTGCTGCCCTCTATGTAGCGGTGGCAAATTCCACGTGCTCTTGTTTGGTAAACATAGCCATGTGCAGCTGTCATCCGCCATCTTTGAGCACCGTGCTGCCCTCTTTAGATGTAAATTCGTCACCTGTCATCCGCAGTGCTGCCATCTTTAGCTAGATACCTTTGAAATGTTGTGGCGGATAATTTAAAAAGAAAAATTCTACAGCAGCCCTCTCTCGACGCTAATTGCATAAGATGGCGGCTATACATGACTCCTTAAGGGTGCTTACGCAAGATGGCTGCTATACACAGGTTCTTATGAGACGCCCTTGGGATGCTTGCTCAAGATGGTAGTTATACATGGCTCCTTATGAGATGCCCTAGGGATGCTTGCTCAAGATAGCGACTGCTCTTATGGGACGGCTTAAGTGTCCTTGCACAAGATGGCTTGAGACGCCCTAAGGATGCTTGCGCAAGATGGCGGACACAAGATGGCGGCTATACATAACTCCTTATGAGACGCTTTAAGGGTGCTTGCGCAAGATGGTTGCTACTCTTAGCTTAGAGGCTAACGTTTCGTGATAGTTCGATTCATTAAATTTAGGGCTTAAATGCAAAATGTTAAATATATCGAAAACGGTGCACCGTAGAGCAAAACGGACAACATTTTTCTGCCTAATACCTAGGTTCGCAGTATGAGGAACAAGAAAATCATAGTCTAATGATGGGATCAACGGTTCGGTTCCTACTTAGGCCCTTTGGCATTTGCTCTGTTTTAGCTTGTATTGAAGCGAGTCTTCGTAACATGATCAGGTCTAGCTATGGTAGAGAGTATAACGTACCGTGCAGGTTCGATTCATTAAATTTGGAGGCTTAAATGCAAAATGTTAAATATCTCGAAAACGATGCATCGTAGAGCAAAACGGACAAAATTTTTCCGCCTAATACGTAGCTTCGTAGTTTGTATCAGGAAGGGCAACTCAACAAATTCTTGCGATATTTCATGTAGCTATTTCTAGCTAAGTGTAGTCTAAAAAATAAATCCTAGTCTTGTTACATCAGGAAGGTAACAGGCTCTAGAACGAGGAAAAAATATTCTGGGATAGCGTGCCTACACACACGCGCGCACGCAAGCTGCATCCGGCTCGCTAGCTCCTCGCTGGAATGCGTTTACCTCAGCAGGGTACAGAGTCCACTACACGTGTACAGTTCACATTAAAATTATTAGCAGCTTCTCGAGTTGAGCTCAAACCTCCCCCAGTTCAATCATAGTACAAGTACGTCAGCTTGTAGAACTTGTATATTTCGGTACCTCAGCGTTTCGTGTTATTGCTAGCAGGTAGGGGGGTACGGTAGATGTAGACTTAGCTTAGTAAAACTCACGACAATGTCCGACCTCAGTAGGCTGAAACTTGGTTTCTTCCGAACATTACAACATAGCCTACTCCTACCGAAGAAGCCAGCTTAACGCCTCCATCTGACAAATGAATCACCCTCAACACTCTTCAATCATTCTCGCTACTTCGGAAGATAGCGGGTTCGAACTGGAAGCCGCAAATGCTAGGTGAGGGACCTGCGTGATCGTCATTGCATGATCTAGCCGGATGCCCTTCCCGACGGTATAAGTTGCCAGGATTTGAATCGCGTACCCCGACTAGAAGAAGCCTACACATAGCTTAACGCCTCCATCCGACGAATGAATCACCCTCAACACTCTCCAATCATTCTCGCTACTTCGGGGATAGCGGGTTCGAACTAGAAGCCGTAAATGCTAGGCGAGGGGGCCTGCGCGATCGTCATTACATGATCTAGCTTTAGCTCAATACCTACAGGTAAGGAATACCGCGTATGTACCCTCGAGAAGTCGAGGATCACACGCTAACTTTCCAAGGCTCGAACTCTTAAATTCTGACACCTCGGCATTAACAGGAGGTTCGAATACGTCAGCCTGCGGGACTATAGGTGGGAGCTCTTGTTGCATTCGTTCCGACTGTACCGCAGTTGTCAGCTCAGCGATTTTTCCACATCCGCTCGGTAACAAGCAGAATATTTAGCCGCTGCAGTCTGCGCGAAGTGCTCACAGTTCTCTGTATGCGTTTATTACGTACACACACATCTCCCGTCTGCTGTGAATATTATTCTTCAGCCTTTATCTTAAGGTAAGGTAGAACTGTTAGTTACTTTTTGCAAAGCAACTTCTACGCTAGACATCTACATTCATATATGTTTATTCTTTTTTTTAGGTACCGTTCGAAAGTACGCAATTTTATTCATCCCAGTAACAGCCTGCAGCACGTGCATTTTTTTAAAGGTATGTTTTCGAACTTTGAGTTGTAAAGATAATTAGGTTAGATGATGCACCCTACACTACATTCATATATGTTTCTTCTTTTTTTTAGGTACGACCAGAATATTATCATTCGAGTTTCAGGCTTGAACGCACGCATTTTATACATCCGAGTAACAGTTTGCAGCGCGAAGATTTTAAGGTATGTCTGACCTCTATTCGTTGAAACTTGGTTTCTTCTAAAACATCGTAACTTTAGTCTATTGATAAATAGTTGTTCTCTTTAATCCTCACGCTATAGACGAGGTATAATTTCAAACAGGCACACATGGCTATGTCTGACCTCAACGGCTTGAAACTTGGTTTCTTCTAAAACATTATAACTTTAAGCTAATCATAAATAGTTGTTCTCTTCAACCCGCATACTATAGACGTGGTATAATTTCAAACACGTACACATAGCTATGTCTGACCTCAACGGGTTGAAACTTGGTTTCTTCTAAAACATCGTTACTTTAGTCTATTGATAAATAGTTGTTCTTGCATACTATAGACGAGGTATAGCTATGTCTGCCCTCAACAGGTTGAAACTTGGTTTCTTCCGAACATCATAACTTTAAGCAATTGATAAATAGTTGTTCTTGCATACTATAGACGTGGTATAATTTCAAACACGCACACATAGCTATGTCTGACCTCAACGGGTTGAAACTTGGTTTCTTCTAAAACATCGTAACTTTAGTCTATTGATAAACAGTTGTTCTCTTTAATCCTCACGCTATAGACGGGGTATAATTTCAAACACGTACACATAGCTATGTCTGACCTCAACGGGTTGAAACTTGGTTTCTTCTAAAACATTGTAACTTTAGAGTATTGATAAATAGTTGTTCTCTTTAATCCTCACGCTATAGACGGGGTATAATTTCAAACAGGCACACATGGCTATGTCTGCCCTCAACAGGCTGAAACTTGGTTTCTTCTAAAACATTGTAACTTTAGTCTATTGATAAATAGTTGTTCTTGCATACTATAGACGAGGTATAGCTATGTCTGCCCTCAACGGGCTGAAACTTGGTTTCTTCCGTAACTTTAGAGTATTGATAAATACTTGTTCTTGCATACTATAGACGAGGTATAGCTATGTCTGCCCTCAACGGGCTGAAACTTGGTTTCTTCCGTAACTTTAGAGTATTGATAAATAGTTCTCCTCAATCCTCATACTATAGACGTGGTATAATTTCAAACACGTACACATAGCTATGTCTATCCTCAACGGGCTGAAACTTGGTTTCTTCCGAACATCGTAACTTTAGTCGTTCTCTTCAATCCTCATGCTATAGACCTAACTCACAGCCATGTCCAACCTCTATACGCTGAAACTTGGTTTCTTCCGTAACTTTCACCTAATCTCTTTCGGTCGTTCTCTTTTCAGATGTTCCCCTGCTGCGAGGAATGTAATGTAACGTTTGCAAGGCGTGATAACTTCATGCGCCATATGAAATCAAAACACCCTAGCATAACATCTGCTTTATGTAAAGTTTGTAGTGTGTATTTCGCTAACGTAGAGCGATATGAGGATCACTTAGCAGAGGTACATCAAATATCTACTCGCCCTCAGGTAGTAGTAGGGAAAAAGCGTGCAGCTACTGATGTAGCTGTAGAAAGTACTAGTAGTAAAAAAACCTAGAAAAAATCATGAACAGATGCCCCCCTGCTGCGAGGAATGTAATGTAACGTTTGCAAGGCGTGATAACTTCATGCGCCATATGAAATCAAAACACCCTAGCATAACATCTGCTTTATGTAAAGTTTGTAGTGTGTATTTCGCTAACGTAGAGCGATATGAGGATCACTTAGCAGAGGTACATCAAATATCTACTTGCCCTCAGGTAGTAGTAGGGGAAAAGCGTGCAGCTACTGATGTAGCTGTAGAAAGTACTAGTAGTAAAAAACCTAGAAAAAATCATGAACTTCAAACTATTCACTGCGAGCACTGTAACACTGATGTACCATCTTCGCATTTTCAGGGGCACTTACGGAGTAATGCGCATAAAAATAATGCGTGTAGAAGTGGTAGTAACGCAAACATCGAGGAAATTAATACAGCATTTAAAAGTAGGATTGCTAGTTACCGAATTCGCACCAGTCAAAAGTTTCAGAGCACTTCAAACTTTTTAAATTGCGTTCAACCGGATGTACAACAGCTTCTTGCTAAATCTTTGTCCAATCATAGTTTATTTAAAGTTAATTTTGAACTTTTCGCCTTGTACATTAAAAGCACGGATGAATCCGAAATAACGGACATTAAATCATTTAATACGAAGAATTTTGTCATAAGTCAGTCGACTAATTTTGATGTACTTAGGGATGTCTCTAACATTATTTCAACTAAGAGCGAGGAATTTCAGGAAAAGGAATCAGGGTGGGCTTTAGTTGAAATAATGTATCTAGAAGTTAACATCAATAAGTACAATCCTATGCGTGGATCTTCGCACATTGAGCTGCCGACATGGATTCAGCAAAGAAAAGCTGTCGTAAACATCCGAAACAATGACGAAGCATGTTTTGCATGGGCGGTGATGTCAGCTTTAAATCCCGCGAAATCAGACGTAGCTAAGAGAACATCATCGTATCCACACTATTCAACGCAGCTAAATTTCGATAGTATAGAATTTCCTGTACAGTTAAAAGATATTAAGCGCTTTGAGGAACTAAATAACATTAGTATTAATGTATATGGTGTAGAGAAAAAGTCTGTAGTAGGTCCTCTGTATTATACATGTCATAAGAAGAGTACTCACGTTAATTTACTCTATATTGAAAACAGTGAGAATAGCCACTTTTGCTGGATTAAAAATCTGAGTAGACTTGTTGGCAGTCAGTTGTCAAAACGTAATGGTAAAAAGTGGCTATGTGATGGATGCTTGCAGTATTTTAAAACTGAAGATCAGTTAACGAAGCACTCCAAGAATGACTGCAATCATGTACGTACAGAGATACCTACTACAGGCAATAATGTTTTAAAATTTACAAATTTTCACAAGCAGATGTGGGTACCGTTCGTGATTTATGCAGACTTTGAAGCCATCCTCACGCCATGCAACACATGCTCACCTAATCCTGACAACTCTTTCACTAATACTACGCACATGCATGTCCCGTATAGCTTCGCGTATTACATCAAGTGTAGTTACGATAGTACGCTTAACAAGTTAGAGCTGTATCGAGGACATGATGCTGCTAAAGTATTTTTAGAAAGACTTGAAAGTGATGCAGTTCGTCTCGGTCGTATTCTGAATAGTAATATTCCTATGAAGCCACTCACCGACATTCAGTTAAATGATCATGAACGTGCTACAAAGTGTAGCATTTGTGATGGGGAATTTTCCGAAAATGACCCTAAAGTTTTTGATCATGATCATTTAACTGGTTTCTACAGATGTGCCGCTCATTTTAGCTGTAATCTTAAGTATAGAGTTCCTAAATTCATCCCTGTAATTTTTCATAACTTATCTGGTTACGACTCTCATTTCATCATTTCACAATTTGGAGCTTCAGATGAAAAAGTAGATATAATCCCTCAGAATAAAGAGCGGTACATTGCGTTTGCAAAGTCTGTAAAAGTAGATGAGGAGCACTCTATAAAACTGAGATTCCTTGACTCGTTTCGCTTTATGGCGAGTAGCCTCGATAAACTTTCTAGTCATTTACAGCCTGACCAATTTACGGAAATTCGACGCGTTTTCCCCGAAGAAGCGCAGTTTAATTTACTTCGGCGTAAGGGTGTTTTTTTGTTACGAATATCTCGACTGCTTAGACCGCCTCGAAGAACGTGCCTTACCATCGAAACAATCCTTTTACAGCTCGCTGAATTCAGCAGATATTAGTGATGATGACTATTTACATGCACAACATATCTGGGAGCAGTTCCACATTCAAACGCTGGGTGAATACTCCGATTTATATTTAAAGACAGATGTACTTTTGTTAGCCGATGTTTTTGAAAATTTTCGCTGTGTTTGCATGAACACCTACAGCCTTGACCCATGTCAGTATTTTACTGCACCTGGGTTAAGTTGGGACGCGATGTTAAAATACACGCGTGTGAATTTAGAACTGCTAACCGATATCGATATGGTGCACTTTATAAAAGCATCCATTCGAGGCGGTCTGAGTCAGTGCAGCGGGCGATATTCGAGGGCTAATAATAAGTACATGCCGAGTTTCGATTCTAGTCAGGAATCTCAGTATATCGTTTATCTGGATGCTAATAATCAGTATGGGTGGGCGATGAGTCAGCATCTACCGGTGAGTGGTTTCCACTGGCTGACGCAGTGCGAAATTGATGCTTTACAGCTACACGCCCTAGGCGATGAAGCTGATAAAGGTTATTTCCTCGAAGTTGACTTACAGTATCCTAAAGAGTTACACACTTCTCATAATGACCTACCGTTCTGCCCTGAAAATATGAAGCCCCCGTACATTGCATCAACGACGAAAATGCTCATTGCTAATTTATGCGATAAATCTAAGTATATCATTCATTACCGAAATTTAAAACAGTGTTTGCAGCATGGTTTGAAGTTATCCAAAATTCATCGCGTACTAGAATTTAATCAGTCACCGTGGCTAAAGCCATATATCGATCTGAACAATAATTTAAGAACGAATGCGGTTAACGAGTTTGAAAAAGATTTCTACAAGCTCATGAATAACAGTGTGTTTGGTAAGACTATGGAGAATGTTGACAAACGCGTTGATGTAAAATTGATTACAAACTGGGATAATATTAAGAAAAGGTATGGTGCTAACTATTTAATAAGTAAACCAAATTTCCACAGCTGCACCATCATACATGAGAATTTAGTTATTATACAGATGAATCGTGTCAAGGTTAAGTATGACAAACCTACCTACGTCGGCTTTGCAGTACTTGAATTGGCTAAAACACTCATGTATGAATTCCATTACGATTATATGATGAAGAAGTACGCGCATAATGCGCAATTGCTCTACACAGATACCGATTCGTTTATTTATCAAATCAAAACTGATGACTATTACAATGATATAAAGCCAAATTTGGGTAGGTTTGATACAAGTAACTATCCTGCAGATAATCAATATCATCTACCGCTAGTGAACAAAAAGGTTCTAGGTAAAATGAAAGATGAATGTGCTGGGAATATTATCGATTCATTTGTAGGTACTAAATCCAAGTCATATTGCATAAAACTCTTAAATGAATTACAAATAAAGAGATTGAAGGGGGTTAAAAAGAATGTCGTTCAGAATCAGCTAAGTTTTGAAAACTATAACAATTGCATTAAAAGTAATCCACCTGTTTTGCATAAGCAAATGTCTGTCATTAGAAGCAAGAAGCACCAGTTGTACACACATTTAATTAGTAAGGTAGCCCTTAATAGCGATGATTGTAAACGGTTTGTCATTCCAAATTCTACCAACACGCTAGCCTGGGGGCATAGTAGTATTGATAGGTACTACTTTACATAAACATTATGCTAGAGGTGTGTGTACTTACGTTACGCTGCCTTACATCACAATTCGGGAGAGGAACGCTGAGAGTGTAGTACGGCAAGTCTAAACTTGTACATTCAAGAATTGCATCGAGAAGTACGCAAAACATCACTAGGGTAAAATGATTCGAGATAAAACTTGTACATACAAGATGTAAATAAATAATGTAGAATTGGCATATTCTTTTATCTTAGGTTAGGTATTACCTTCCTCCCACTCCTTATTTGCAAGATAGAGTTTTTGTTTATTACTCATAGAAGAAGAAAGAAGGTGATGAGCAGTTTCGTAAGTATAGTATCGTCTTGTTCTGTAAGTATCTCGAGAGCAGAATTTTTTTTTGTCAAAAAAGCACATAGCTTTGTAAAGCACGTGGAATTTGCCGCCACCGGGGCAGCACTGTTCTCTCTGGATTAAAAGCTATGTTTACCAAACAAGAGCACGTGGAATTTGCCACCGCTACATAGAGGGCAGCACTGTTCTCAAAGATGGCGGATGACAGCTGTCAGAAAAGCGCATAGGTTTGTAAAGCACGTGGAATTTACCACCACCACATAGAGTGCAGCACTGTTCTCTCTGGATTAAAGATGGCGGATGACAGCTGACGAAATTGCCCGCAGCACAGTGCTCAAAGATGGCGAATGACAGCTGTCAAAAAAGCACGTGGCTTTGTTTCCCAACAAGAGCACATAGATTTTTTCAAATTGCCGCCACCACATAGAGTGCAGCACTGTGCTCTGTTGATTAAAGATGGTGGATGACGGCTGTCAAAAAGGCGGGTGATAGGTGATGAAATTGCCCGCAGCACGGTGCTCTGTTGATTAAAGATGGCGGATGACAGCTGTCAAAAAAGCACGTGGCTATGTTTACCAAACAAGAGCACGTGGAATTTACCGCCACCACATAGAGGGCAGCACTATACTCTGTTGATTAAAGATGGTGGGTAGTAGCTGTCAAAAAAGCACGTGAGTTTGTTTCCAAACAAGAGCACGTGGAATTTGCCGCCACCACATAGAGGGCAGCACGGTGCTCTCTTGATTAAAGATGGCTGCTGTCACGTGGAATTGTCTGCCACCACAGGTATCTAGCTAAAGAGGGCAGCACTGAGGTTTGCGATGCAAGATGGCTGCTGTCAAAAAAGCATTTTTCAAATTATCCGCCACCACAAAGAGGGCAGCACTGTGCTCTATAGATTAAAGATGGCGGATGACAGCTGCACGTGGCTTTGTTTACCTCGCGCTAGTTAGGTTAAGTTGGTAGCACTAAGGTTTAGACCCGTCAAGATGGCAGCACTGCCGATGACAGGTGACGAATTTTGCAGCTACTGCGATATAGAGGGCAGCACAGTGCTTTGTGGTTTAAAGATGGCGGATGACAGCTGTCAAAGGTAAGTAGCTAAAGAGGGCAGCACTATGCTCTCTGGATTAAAGATGGTGGATGACAGCTGTCAAAAAAAAAGCACGTGGCTTTGTTTACCTCATGCTAGTTAGGTTAAGTTGGTACCACTAAGGTTTAGGCCCGTCAAGATGGCAGTACTGAGGTTAGCGATGCGTTGTTGTCTGTCAAAAAGCACGTGGCTTTGTTTACAAATCTGTCAAAAAGCACGTGGCTGTCAGAAAACACGTGGCTTTGTTTACCTCATGCTAGTTAGGTTAAGTTGGCACTAGTGAGGTTTAGGCCCGTCAAGATGGCAGCAGTGAGGTTAGCGTTGCGTTGTTGTCGATGACAGCTGTCAAAAAGCACGTGGCTTTGTTTACAAATTCAAATCTCGCGCCAAAATTCAAATTTCCCGCCAAAATTCAAATTTCCCGCGGGCGGTGGCGGAGGTGCCGCAGAACTCTCCCATTATACTACTATTGTAAATAATGAACGATCTAATATCATTCCATTTACGGATATTCTGGTGTAGGGGTTCTATTACAGTATTCCACACCCATTGCACTTAGCTAACTTTTCATCCTCACTACGCCTGAACCACTTCCAAACGTCAGGCATCTTCCTTTTGGGTATCTTTATATGAAGTTCACAATTATAAACCGGTATATTAAAGTTACTACCAAACAGTGAAACATCTGTAAATTTTCTGTTAGTGCGAAAAATAAGCCAATAACGAGAAAAAAAAAAAAAGCTATCGTTGACTATCGATGTCAGACGATAGTGGTCGCTATCGATAGTTTTCCGCCTCTACTTCCCGGCCTTGTTTATCTCGTAGGCAACGGTCACACTTATAAGTTTTGTTATACTCCAAGATCCGGCCAAACATTTCCGCAAGCAAACACAGATTATTGTAAAATACACTAGCATCTAAATAACTCGACATTTTAAAGTACATAGACATTGAAGGAATATCACACTATATCAATAATAGTCTTATCTAAATTAATATTTTTCGAGGAACACGAATAGGTTTACCGTTTGGAATTAGAGAAGTCTTCCCTGACCTCAGTTTATCAGCAGCAGTTATTGTATGAAATAACGTTCTCACATGGAAACGTGTGTTCCGATAAATTTTGTCATAAGCGTGGGAAAGTACAGCATGTTCAACTACGAGTCCTTTAATACCATTGACGAAAGTGAAAACAGAATGTCAGTATCTTAAATGGTTCACTAGTTATTTGTAAGTATAGATAGGTGGATGTACATCTACTTGGATACTAGAGGCGTGCATTGTTGGAACTTGAGATGGATAAACAAGATGTACCTTGCTGCATATGCAACCACCATTACGCATGAGTGGAACATGTGTTTAAGTGTTTAAGAACCTTGCATGTAATCTAAAATGCCAGTTTGCTCCAATTCGTTCGATGCGAAGTATACTGACTAGCGAGGATGATCTTGCTTGCTGTACTGACGTTGCCAACAATGTGGTTCATCCAGAGATGAATAAGCCGGGAATTCGGAGTTATAAAAGTACCGCATGATTGAGTTAACATTAGTTTTGAGCTGAAATTCCCCTCGCCACATGAATCGACAGGCAGCGTTATGACTAAAATTAAAAACGGTGGATATAAACTAATCAAGAAAGGGCTCAATTCTGATATTTGGAAGAAATTCCTGCTTGTGTTCACTGCAGGTAGTCGGGGGCCAGGTTATGTTTCTCATGAAATGTTTTGTGCACTGTTGGCAAATAAATCTGGTATAACTCATTTAAAAAACATGTTTGCAAATTTCATTCTAGCGTTTCTCGCCAGGTTTTGCTCGGCAATACAAAGCAAGCCATAAATAGTGCATATGTTTTCATGTGTGCCAAAGATCCGACCATTCAACACTGTTGCCGACGAAGGCTTTAAATAATTATGGCACGAACTAATCAATGTCGGTGGTAATTTAAGCAAAGTAGATATTGATGTATTCCCACATCCTTCCACCATTAGTAGAAACAAGATCGGAATGGGGAATCACTTGTACCTGTGACTGAGATAGTGTGTGAAGGAGCAAGTATCAAAGGCCAAGGTCAAACGAACACAGCTTGCCTCGCCTTTCAGAAGCAAAGTTCAGTCTTGATTGACAAATATGAACCTCGCAATTGTTGTTGACTGGTTAGTTTCTTGTGATGCCGACTGGACCGGAGGTGTTCTCTGCGAGGATTCTTCAGCAATGTTAGGTTTTTAAATGCCGTATCATCGGTAAGTATTTCTGCTGGTGTGTTTTACTTCTTTGGAATAAACTACTCAGCAGGCTGAGTGCTTGGCATTCTCTTCAAAATAAGCGCATGTCCACGACTTATGTTGCGTTATGGGGATGGGGATGCATAGAAATAAGTTGAATTCAAGCCAGTGAAATTAAAGTTGTCGTGCACAATTAGACACAATTACGCACTGCACTGTTATATACCAAAGTACCTAACTATGACGCGAATACTCTACAACACTGTAAAGAATTATTTCCTTTACCACCATAATGTTGTAAGACACAAGCTCTGGTCAAATTGGATATTGAACGTAGGGTCTAATAAACTGAGTTGTAACGATGTACACCTACAGTAGCTATCAGTTTCTATGCTTACCCCTGCATACAATGCCAGAATCCGTATCCTTTATAATTATGTTATACTGCATAAATAATAGACTAGTAAAAAGGAACAGCCTAGTCGCTTGTTCACACATATTTACAGAATGAAGAAGACTTGTGGTTGGTTATACTCTGCACAAACAACATTCAGCTCCGTCTACCTGTAGGTCTACAACATGCTGCTCGCCACACTGCCAGGACAACGCTCTTGAGATCTCTCAAAATTTCACGCGAAAAATAGTGCTTGCGCTAGTCTCAAGAATGTCCATTACTAGTAGATGGTACTATGTGCAACTCTCTGGCCGAGGGTCAAGCGGCCATTACCAAACTTTACACCTAAAGAGGGGACCAATGGCTACTGGCGGAGAAGTCCTCACTTTGGAGGCCAGGTGAAGCCTGAGTGTAGGAAATGACACAATAAATACACCAGAAAGGAGAACAGTTTAGATGGAAGAAGAACCGAGTCCCAATGGCAGATAAAACAGAACTTTCTCCTATCAGCAACGTCTGTACTTCGGTGTACAGACTCCGTTTGTAAAGAAAGAATGGTTTAGAAATCAAACTGGACTACGACAGGGGAATATGATGTTGCTTTTTTTTTTCTTCCTAATGGTTATGGACAAAATTGTAAAGGAGACAAAGGAAGTATACGGGAATAAGGAGATGAAGTTATTACTATTTACAGACAATATTGTGGTCCGGGTAATAAAGAGCAAAGAAGTGCAAGAACAAATTGATGCACTGAACAAGAAAATGGGAAAATATGGTATGAAAATCAGTGCAGAGTAAATCAAGACCATGATGATATCGAGAGGAGAAAGACAAGGTAAAGGCATTGTGACAATTGGTGGTCAAAGCCTTGACATTGTTGACAGTTTCAAATACCTACGGAGTGAATTAATGCAGAATACAAGGCTGGACATGGAGATTAGCAAGCAGGTGCAATAGGGCAATGCATTCTACCGGAGTGTAAGAAACCTTGTAGGAACAAGGAAGTGTAAAGAGAGAATTTACAAAATATATTGTGCACCCATATTGACCTATGCGACTGAGACCTGGACAGTGACAAGTAGGGAGGAGAGTAGAATTCAAGCCAGTGAAATTAAATACTTAAGAAGTATGATACGAAAGACAGATTCAGAAATGAAGTAGTGAGAAAGGAGGTTGCAATGGAGAAACTAAATGAGATAACAGATAGGAGTAAACTAAGATTGTTTGAACATGTAAAAGGATGGAGGAGGAAAGAATACCAAAACACAATGACAGAGATGAAGTTTGAGGGAAGGAGAGCAAGATGGAGACCTAGAACAAGGAGGATCAAATCAACAGAGAGGAGTGCAAGAAGAAACCTGGACTGGCACAATATGATGGAAGAGGAATGGTGGAAGGATAGAGGAGTTCCATAAATGCCCTGACCCGACAGGAGATGGATAAGGGGAAAGGAGGAAGAGGGGGAGGAGGAGGATGAGCATACACATCACTACAGCAAAACATATGAAGAATACCGGGCTGATATCACATTACTGATAGACCCTAAATTAAATTTAATCAGACAATAGATGTAAGCAAATACATTGTTGAGACAAACAATCCTCCCATCATGCCTATGAAATAAATATTCATATAACAAGTTTACTTACAGAGAGTCGCAAACAGAGTATGCAGTCCTGGCTGGAATCAAATATTTCCAATTCTCTGCATGTTATAAATTAAATTTCTCACAAATTAAAAAAAATTGGAAGAAATAGCAACTGACTTATTTTTGCATTTACTACAGAAATAAAGCTAATATATCAAATAAAATTTGTTGTAAGAATATATCTTTATTTAAAAAGAAATTAATGATTCAAAATATCCATTAATGCAGTAGGGAACAAGTAACTCAAACTTGCACATAACATGATGAAATTAGTGTGGAAATGATAACGGCTGCAGGACCTGTTGGACTACAACAGTTGGACAGTCTGTTAAAGTGCACATGGAGACAGACACATGTGCCAGAAGACTGAGGTAAGGGAATAATAATTCCAGTCTTTCAGATGGGGAACAAAAAGTGTGTGATAACTATACAGGTAACACAATCTGATAACAAGTGGCAAAAATACTGGAAAGAATAAGAGAGAGGAGAAGAGAAGAAATGTACAAGAAGATTGCAAGAGGAAGAATATGGCTTTAGGAGTGGAAGATCTACAGTAGGCCCAATCTTCAGCATGAGGCAATTAATGGAAAAGAGTTGGGAATATGTCATGACATTCACAGATCTATCAAAGGCATATGATAGTGTTCCCAAAGAGAAGGTGTGGGAAACCATGGTCAAGAAGAGACTGGGTACACAAACTGCAGAAATGGTGCAAGCAATGTACGAAAACTGTCAGCAGCATACAGACTCCATTTGGGAAGACAGAATGGTTTAGAAATCAAACTGGACTACAACAGGGAAATGTGCTGTCGCTTTTTTTTTTGTTCCTAATGGTTACAGACAAAATGGTACAGTAGACAAAGGAAGTATACAGGAATAGGGAGATGAAGTTATTACTATTTGCAGACGATATTATGGTCTGGGGAACAAACAGTAAAGAAGTACAAGAACAAATTGATGCATTGAACAAGAAAATTGAAAAGTATGGTATGAAAATCAGTGCAGAGAAAAGCAAGACCATGGCAATATCAAGAGGAGAAAAGGTAAAGGCATTGTGAAAATTGGTGGCGAAAGCCTTGAAATTGTTGACAGTTTCAAATACCTACAGAGTGAATTAATGCAGAATACAAGGCTGGACATGAAGATTAGCAAGCAGGTGCAACAGGGCAATGCATTCTACCAGAGTGTAAGAAACCTTGTCTGGAACAAGGAAGTGTAAGAGATAATATACAACATGTATTATGCACCCATACCAACCTATGCGACTGAGACTTGGACAGTGACAAGTAGGGAGGAGAGTAGAATTCAAGCCAGTGAAATGAAATACTTAAGAAGTATGATAGGAAAGACAGATGCAGAAATGAAGTAGTGAGAAAGCAGGTTGCAATAGAAAACTTAAATGAGATAACTGATAGGAGTAAAACAAGATTGTTTGAACATGTAAAGAAGATGGAGGAAAGAATACCAAAACACATGACAAGATAAAGTTTGAGAGAAGGAGAGGAAGCTGGATCGATTCAATAAAGAGAAGTACACGAAGAAACCCGGACTGGGACAATATGATGGAAGAGGAATAGTGGAAGGAGAGAGGAAGGTAGAGAAGTGCCATAAATGCCCCAATCTGACAGGAGATGGATAAGGAGAAAGGAGGAGGAGGATAAGTACAGACACCACTATAGCAAAACATATGAAGAATACTGGGTTGATATCACATTACTAACAGATCCTAAATGAAATTTAATCAGGCAACAGATATAAGTATATACATTGTTGAGACAAACAACATAAGACCTGCGCGACCCTCCCATCATGTCTACGAAATAAATGTTCATATGTTTACTTACACTCCATGTGAGACTTGTAGTGGATAAAGCACAGGCAGGACAGGTTTTTCTCCGGATACTCCGGTTTTCCCTGTCATAATCCATTCCAGCAATACTCTCCACTATCATTTCATTTCATCTGTCATTCATTATCATTGCCCAAGAGAGTGCGACAGGCTTCGACAGCTGGCACAATTCCTATCCTCACCGCTAGATGGAAGCTTCATTCATTCCATTCCTGACCCGGTCGAATGATTGGAAACAGGCTGTGGATTTTCATTTTCATGTTTACTTACAGAGAGTCATGAATAGAGTCTTGGCTGGAATACAATATTTCCAATTCTCTGCTTGTCATAAATGAAATTTCTCACAAATTCAAAAATTTGATAGAAACAGCAGGCTGATTATTTCTGCATTTATTACATAAATAAAGCTAATATACCAGATAAAATTTGTTGTAAGAATATATCTTTATTTAAAAAGAAATTAAATGATTTAAAATATTCATTAATGCCAATCAACAACATTTACAACTCAACAAGGGTATGTAACATTATGGGGAGATGACGTAGGGAACAAATACCCTCAAACTCGCACATAACATCAAGTACATGTGATTGCACATTGGTTGTGGTCAAGGTAAAGAAAACAAATTCCTTCCAACATTCTTTATTATAATTACAAATTTACTGGATGATATAAGATTGCAAGAATTAGTAATGTAAGATGACTAGTATATTCAATATAAAATTGAGCTGCACTACTATAATTGAATTTATAACCTGAATGAATAGCTTACAATGTGAACCATAATTAAAAAGAGACATTTGTTCTGCAACGATTCTGAAACACTAAAAGAGTTGAATGAAAATCAGAAACCTGAGAGAAGCCTTGCAGGGAAACAGTGTTTTATGGGGCAATATCCTTTAAACATGCTTTTCAAGAATATAAAATTTGAAAACAAAAGTAATTTTGTAGAAACCTTTCAGGAAGAAATTGTGATGGAACAGATTATTAATGAAGTAATGCAGGATATATTTAATCATACGTAATTTGTGACAATTTCACAAAAAAATAAACCTCTCCATCATAATACACTGTAAGCTAACAAAAGCATGGACTACAGAGATGGACCATTGAATGTAGGAGTATTAAAACTTGAATCTATGCTGTCAGGAACAACATTACACATTTAATACAGAAGATAAAGGTATTTAAAGCAAAGCATTATAGATTTCATACACAGATACAACACAAAAAAAGCATTATTATGGCACATGTATCATTTAGAACAATGTTTTCAACGAATGTCACCTAACTTTTGTGAAGTGATCAAATGAATACCGAATATGATTCTTACCCCTGTCCATGCAAGTGCTTTTCCCCCCCACCCCTTCCTACTATTGCTTTTGTTTTAAAATTCAACCATCATTTTTGAAATTAAAAGAATATAAGACCCTTTTTGAAAGACAACGATTCTACAGTTATATGTTGACATTAAATGTTCCATTGGAAATGAATAAATTTACTATTGCTAGACACAATCTAAGCCTCTTTAACCCTTTATACTGTCTCACATTAAACCACACAAAACAATTAAATTCATTCCTATCCTATATTTTGTACTTTTTTGCAGGTAAGCCTGCCACACATACACATACAACGAGGTAGATCCTAAGACACACGCGACACAATAGGAGACACTCAAAAGTCTTGCAACTAAAGGGAAGTGTAAAATTTGAATAAACATTAAATGGTGTAAAATTGTTATCTTATTAGTAACACACACAATATTTAATAAAATCTGAAACAATTGTAGCCTACTTTCAAATGGTTTTGTCATTCTTATGAAACACTTCAAAGAAATGTTAAGAAGCCAATCCACAAAAATTTACAATGTACATTTTACAATTAATTATTACAGAGAACGACAGGAGAGAGATGAATATATTAATATTGTTATTGGGTACTATTTATTTTTATTCTTTCCAGAGAGCAATCTTGGAAAATAGATGTTTAATGTGGTCCCACAATCTGTAAGTATATATACCTTTATGAATCCATTAATAACTGGATATTTATCAACAGAATGGTGCCAAGAGAAACAATTTTTAAAATATCATTTAAATTCCCAATAACAAGAGTAATGACTTAACTTCAAAACTGAAAGCAAGACAAAAGAGAAGCTCTTTATCAATAGTAAAAACAACTGATGAAAAGAGGCCAAAATATTTAACAACTTTAGAGATAATTCATATCAGTTATTCTCCACAAACTCCAGAAAGTTATTCTGTACGTTTATATGTTATTTCTAGTGAGACTGAGAATCCTGATCTCTTTCGTTCATCTTTTCAATGAACATACAACTTTTTTTTCTCTTTAATGGTCAATCTTTTGCATTTATGTACTTTATTCACACTTTCTATTGCTGTATGTGATACATCACTGGTTATGTTGTTTTTAACGATAGACCAAAAGGACACGAATGATACTACATTCTTGTGATTTGCGATGACAGATTCAAATATACATAAAGTTATTTTGAATTATAATTCTTAAAGTCTCTTAGCACCTTTCTACTGATCAGATCTACTAAAAGATGCAATTTTTTAAACAATTTTGTGTGCCTCCTATTTCCTTATTTTTCTACTGGTAAAATACTGTCATACAAAAATATTAGCATCTATATTGAATATTAGTTTTTCAAAAAGTTATTTCTTAGAATAAGTACATTTTTCAGATTGGTGTATATATATTTATAAAAACATGATAAAATATATATATTTAAAGAGGTAATATTTATGTATTTATAGCAATAAACATATTTAAATATTCTAACAAATTTTAATTCTACTTTGGTTCAACTTGATATCTCCTACATCTATCAATTCAATTACACTCCATATTGCATCATGATTCATTTCTTAAGTGAACCCTCAGGCAACTTCTTTTGTCTGTAACAGAACAATTCACAGAGCTTTTCAGAGAACTGATTTTTTTTTTTTTTTTTTTACTGTTCAGAGCCAGGCAGGAATACTGTATTGAAAATATAATTCTCACATATGAGAAGAAAAACCCTGTGACTGTATATTAACCTCATGGCAGTTGCAAATGAATGAACAGTAATGATTGATTACAATTTCAAAATGAAACAACCTTAACTTCTGTGCATAATCAGTAATTAATATCTATTTTGCAAACAGGTCCTGCCTGCTTGCTTGATTACATCAGCTTATAACCTAATAAAAACCTTATCCTGTCACTTCATAGAATCAAACCTATATAATTTCAGAGCACACACAGAGAGAAGAATACACCATTATGTACACAGTGTCAGTTGCCTGTGGATAAGAGTTATATATAAAAAAGGAATGACTTGTTTCTGAAAACAAAGAACAGAAATCTAAAACTAATCTAGAAGAAATCCTACTTTATAAACTTAAGATATGTATCCAATACAAAGAGGTACAATACAGATGTCAGAATTCTACGATAGTGTAGGTAGTACAATAAAATATCAGAGTACATGTGAATGTATAACGAAGAAAAATCACTGGGATGAGCTTATAACAAATTTTAAAGTATACAGTATAAAACACCTCTAAACTTTGTGGTTTTCAACATTTTACAAAACTGCAGTCTATATAAGGCTCCCAAAGTCTATGTAAGAATTACGGTCTTTCCTCGAAGATTCAAGTAACATAAAGCATAGAAAATATACATAGGTGATTGCAGTAATTCAAACAAGGAAATTCTTTTCACAAAGACATTCATTACACATTATTGGATATAAGATTCCACACCAATTTTAATGAATCAGGAATTTCAAATTGAAAATTCAAGGGAAATCACCGAGGTGGATTATAGAAAAAATAAACCATTCAAAATATATATGAAGATACTTCACAGACTCTAAAATGGAAAATATCATTGTAAATAATGTCTTGCATTTATCTTTGTTTAGATTAGGGTAGTTAGGGAGAGAAGATTGTAACACACTTTATTGATTTAAAAAATAATCAAGCATTTACTACTTATATAGTCTATGCTCAGGATAGACTACGAATGATCTCATCATACCTGAATTACTTGTATAGAATATGGATGGTTTCTTCAATTTGGTCAGTTTTCTTCTGTTCCTGCAGTACCATACTGCTCGTTGCTGGGAATGTTAGCTCAGTTTCCTACCAAAATGAAGAACATGAATGACCTGGAAGTGTATTAGGCTAAACTTAAAATACGCCTAAGATAATTTCTTAGCCATGACAAGTGACTCATGACCTCACTTCTCAAGACCATGGATGCAAAACTAATAAATACTGAAACTAGTTTATCTTTTCTTCTTTATGACAGTGCACGTCTCCATTGTGCAAGACCTACAAAATTATCTCCTATATGTCAAAACACATCAATATTTTCATTCAATCGTTTGGAAAAATTAAAGTTCCTTCTTCAGTCAAGTTCTTGTTTATACTAGTTTTATTCTGTAGCCTAATGAAGTAAAAAAACTGAAATTGTCAACAAAACCTAAGTACCTATAGATACCAAAAAAGATATCAGGCACACAAGTATACAAACCTGAAAAAATAATCAGTAATAAATACAAATAAACAATACAGGATGAGTGAATCAAATATCATTCCAGTCAACTGGTATTTAAATGAGATACCTATGCCAGTAGATGTTACTGCACATTAAAATAATTTTTCAAAGTTAAATTCTGGCACATCATTCAAAAGTGAAAGTGGTTGAAGGAAATTTATAAATAATAACTATCACAAAGAGATGAGGATGGCTGCTAAAAGTGTTAAAAGCACTCTGAGGTAATTCATCAACAATTGGAAGAATGTAGTGAATTTGATATAATAGATGTCAACACTGAAGAATACACATTACATTAACCTAAAGCTGATGAATCAAACTATTACCGATGTAAATCCTAAATCGTTGTCCCTTGACTGTCAAGCCAGCTGTTCAATAATAGTAGTTGAGATAAACCTCATAAATATACTAACTCATGTAATTTAGTGTGCAACATATTTTAGCAATAATGTGTTCCACAATAGAACTCCATTAGAGTACTTTATTTGCTTTCTGTTATTGGTATTGAAAATCCTAAAATAAATAATTTTATTGAATTGTATACTTTTAACTCATTTCAAAGATAGCTATGAGCATAATTCAGAGAATTTTTCTATTCTCTATTAGGAAAGTTATTTCGTTTCAACTAAACTTCTGTTGCCTGTGGAAAGTGTAATTTCAATGATGCCCGTTGCCTTTTATAAAGTAAAATTTTAAATCACACATTCTGACACTTCAGAAAATCTTCCATACTTCCACTGAAATAAGCTCAAATTTACTCTGTTATAAAACTCATCATAATCTACACAGTATTAAGATATATACAATGGAATTAACTGCTTTAAATCATCAACAATACAGCAGCTCATAGTATTACATTCTACACCATATAATCACTTTTTAACAAAACACTACAAATTCCCTTAAAAAATAGTAAGTTTATAAATAAACTTTTGAAATATTTAACAATTCAACAGTAAAAATGATCATTTTAACATGCAAAATCTAAGTGTCCCCTTCTCCACAGAAAACAGATTTATAAATTAAAAGGAGCTTTAAGTTAGTATCTTATGTAAGATTTCTTATAAATATCCCAGTCCAACTGTCTCATTATATCGATATCAGCACACAGATGTTGCTGAAGTTTCCAACATCCAACAACCATGTTCCTGTGTTCTTATCAAGTCAATATGTTAACCTGGGTGCTTTAAAGGATGAGAGTTCATGGCATCCACTGGGGCTCATTCACAGTTAGTTTATGAACTACACTTATTGGCTGGTTCAAGAAAATATGAATTTATTAATATGCAAATAGACTGTAATAGAAAATTTGCTGCTAAGAATTTAAAACAAGTTTTATATGAATTTCTGAGACAGAAGTGATTCTATTAATCAACCTGAATCAGTTACTGGAGATACTAATTACACAGGAGAGGCTATGGACATGTATGCATACAAATGTATAAAAATTACTGCTCATTATCTCTTTTCCTTCCACATCAGCATCAACCTCCCAGAGAAGAAATGTGCATGTGTGTGGTGTTTGTTTGTTTATTCTAATGCTCAGACACTTGAATACGAGTCCACAGGACATGATGATGGATGGTTTGCGATCTTCATTCATTTATGCGCACCATCTTTGGTCAAGGAGTTGGTTACTCAGAGGCGAAGACTGGGAATGTTGGCGAGTGTGTGTGTGTCTGTGTCCAGTGTGATGATTGTATGCTGTGTATTGTGTATGATGATGATAATGATGATGATAATGATGATGATGATGATGATATGAGGTAGGGGAAGGGTGAAACCCAGTATCGGTGCATAATCCCAAGGGGTCTGCTCAAGGCTTAATGTCTTCATCCGACAGACGAATCGCCACCTACGGCATCATATGTCCTCACTCCATATGAGCACTGCAAAGAGGTTTGGAATTGAACCCAGGCATTTGGCATGCACTATAGTGATTAGGAATTGTATACCACCAACTCTCCTACCCTGCTGGCCAACAATCTGATGGTGATTTTTTGTTTTTCACCAACTGGTTAATCATGTCAGACCATAATGACTCAAAGCGTTTGACGATCATGGCCACCAGCAGAGCTCCTGTGAAGAAATATATTATGCAATTGATTTTTGTATGATGGAGCCCATCACCAGTATATCAGCATAGTATTTATGAGAACCGAGTAAATAATGCAAACTAATTAGAAATAGTTTTACATGATTTGATATAATAATAGAATAAACAGTTTTACATGGAATCCAAACCACAAGTAGTAATAATAAACTAAAAAACTTTAAATCATAAACAAAAGTTTAAAAGAAGGTATTTTCCCATAAAAAATCAATTTAAAAACTATCAAATAACATAGAGGATATACCTTGAAATAGTGCAGATTAAGCAAGTAATTATGATATTCAATCCTATGAAGTCATCTCACTTTCTTTCTTTTTTACAACAATAATTCTAACACATACAAGATATGACTTAGTTATGCATTAAAGCTCTTGATTAACAGATTTAAACTAACAATGATATAAAACAAAATGTTCCTATTCAGAAATGAAAAAAAACAAAATGTTCACGAACTCTAACAAAATAAAGAGAAACCTCCGAAACTGTCATACTAGCATTTACATATCAAATCAGAACAGCATTTTAGAGTAAAATATGAACTGCTAATAGATGAATATCCCCAGTAATTGCAGTCAAAATAAGTTGAGAATAATACTTAAAAACAAAATCAAAAGCAAACTCAATTTTTATCCCATTAAGTTCCGACTATCACACCAACTTGTTCTCATTATTGAATCTTGCTAAATTAGTGCAATCTGTACAGATTTCTTTTTTAAAAATCTCAGTTTAGAAACTACAGGGAGTATAATGTAAGACTTCGCACTTCTGGTAACGGGCCGCAAGAATCCCCAAGCGAGTGCCATATGGCTCGTGTCAATCTTGGCTTGGTAATTTTTTTTTTGCTAGTAGCTTTACGTCACACGGAGACATATAGGTCTTATGGCGATGATGGGATAGGAAAGGGCTAGGATTGGGAAGGAAGCGGCCGAGTCCTTAATTAAGGTACAGCCCCAGCATTTTCCTGGTGTAAAGATGGGAAACCATGGAAAACCATCTTAGGGTTGCCAACAGTGGGATTCAAACCCACTATCTCCCGGATGCAAGCTCACAGTCACGCGCCTCTAACTGCACGGCCAACTCGCCCAGTGGCTTGGTAATTATCGTGATGATTAAGTAAACGCAGAGAATATTTTTGGTCGAGTTACGTGCAACAACTCGTTCACAGGTGGCTTAGTACTGATTCCATAAAAAGCAGTGAAAGAGAACAGCTCTCACATAGGAGAGGTAAGAAGACAAAAGTCAGTCCACATAAGTCGCTTTGGAGAGTAGCTCAGAATAGTAGTATTTCATATTCGTCAGCACTTAATACAACAAAATTATTACATTTATGATCTTGTTGGTCACATAACATACAGCCTACAGATTTCATTGCATGAATAAGATTTTGCAATTGGCTAATGAATAGTGTTCAGGACAGTATCGAGAATCTGAACTTTCTTTCTATGAGTGATGAGGCATGGTTTCATTTGAGGGTATATGTCAAGTCGCAGAACAAATTACGAGATGTGAAGCTTGCATCGCAGCTCAAGGAAATCACTTTCAACATCATCTGTAAATACTGGTGAGTTCAGTTTAATTTCACTAGTTTATTTATTTGTCCTGAGCATGTACAACGTATACAGCTGGTGAGTTCATTTTCGTTTAGGTTCTATAGGCATAATCATGCTGCCCCTTTGACAAGATTACTTCTGCTCGCCATTGCAGGTACTGCGCTCGCTGTCTCCGCTTCGCTGCTCTCTTTTTCCTCGGCACTCTGTTACAGTCTTAAATTACACTCCCTGTAGTTAGGGTCCCTGTAACTCATATTAAAATGTCCAGAAATTTTTCAGTTACTAGCCAAATGCATAATACACAGTGGCACTGTCTCCCTGACTTGGATGGATAGGCATGTCTTTCACCAAAGCATAATAAGTTTATATCCTGGCAACACTATATATTAACATTTCTAGTGGATGAAGTGGCCCAACACTGTAGTGTAATGGTTAGTGCTATTAGCTGTTGTCCTTGGAGGCCCGTGTTCAATTCCTGGTACTGTCAGAGATTTATGAATAGCAGTAGAGCTGGTATGTGATTAAAATGGTACATGCAGCTCACTTTCATTGGGGATGTGCCTGAAAAGAGCTGCACCACCTCAGGACAAGGATACAAGTATACTTTACATTTGAGTGGATGAAGTGCATGCAAGACAAGTTTTTTTTCTGAACTCTGGTCACTTTGATTCCAGTAATGCTAAAATAAGTCACTCGTCTGATGGTGTAGGGCAGATTACACATTAACCATCATTTTTCTTAAACTGGATCTCGTCCCCTAATTAAATTAGAATACAACTAAGTCATCCGGTCACACAGAGTTATTTTAATCAAAGCTGTTGGCAGGAAACTATCACATGAAATCTTTCTTTTATACTTTTCACTGGAGTATGATGTATATTTCATGAAACAGAACTATTATCTAAGAAGGTATATTTAAATTTTACGTAATTCATTGCCCTTGTTTGCATTTTCTGAATTTACAGAAAAATAGTAAATATGGTAATAAGTTTACAAAACATACTCATAATGCAAACAAAAATAGTTAAAACCCTCTCATTTCTTAATAAAGGATAAAATTGAGAAATGTTTTTATTATTTCATGATAATTTTTAAGCTAAACATTGTAAAATAAATTTTTGAATTTTTTTACAGAACTCTTTAGTATAGAATCCTTGAATATAGTGCCTCAGTTCTAAGAGTTCTCAATGTCATCTGAAACAACTATGAAGTGCCAATATCAAGTTACAAAAATATTGTAATTTTTCTACTTACATTTATATGAACAAATATCTAATGACTGCACTTTTGAATGTATTTTGGTTTATTTATGACATAGCATGACACAGGATCATACCCTGCAAGCAGTTCAATGACTGCTGAAAAGTTTCCACTATCTGATTTTCCAATTTCTTTCCTATGTGTCCAAAAAGCTAAATTATGGGATGACAGTGTTAATGTCACATCCACAATATGCTCAAGGACCTGTTTTCATAATATGTTTTCATGATTACATTTTATTTGAGATGGTTCAAACTTTTATTTTTGCAGGTGGGCCTGTATCACATTTATTATACCCCTAAAGTTAGTTGTATAACCTTGACAAAGTGGGCCTGTATAGGTGCACTTTTCCTGATAATACACAAATGTCCAAGTCCTTAAGAAATGCTCCTGGACAGAAGATAAGCAAAGAATGCATTTCTGCACGTTGTGTGCTAATGCAGTGGGAACCATGTGTTAAAAAGACTGTCATTATTGGCAGAAATAAACAGCCAAGGGCTATTAAAAATATCATGTGTACTTTGCCTGTTCATTACTACAATTCTAAACATACTTGGTTCACAGCAAGTGTCAGACATAAGAAGACATTCTTTAATGTGCCAGGTGACGTATTTGAGCACCTTCAAATACCATCAGACTGAGCCAGGATTGAACATGCCAAGGTGGGGTCATAGGGCCAGCGCTCTACAGTCTGAGCTACTCAGCCCTCTGCGATCCAAGACAGACTCAGTGAACTAAGCCTTCTTAGTATTTAATGTGAAAGGGTTAGATCCATCAATGTCTGTGAAATCCCCAATACCTTTGCATCAAAGAAGGCATGCTGGATGATACAGTCTCACCAGAGTTCAGTGTGAGTATAAAAACAACAGATATAAGTATAATGCTTACTGATACTGAATTTCAGTCACCATAATGTACTTTATTCTTAAATAAAATCTGTTTGTCGAGTGCTCAGTCCAAAGATGGGTTGGACTCTAAAATGAGACATGTTAAAGCAGGAATTTCCTTGAGATAGGGTGGCCAGTTCCTTTCCTCTGCTCCTTATATTCACTGCTTTGTGACGCAAGACAGGCACAACCCCGTTCCAAACTCTCCGGCCAGTCTTAAATTCGTGGTAGAGCTGGGAATTGAACCTGGGACCTAATGGGTGGTAGTTCAGCAGCTTAGCCATTATATCACAAAGGTGGTGAAATAAAACCTATTAAATATTATTTTTTAATAATATTACAATAATGAAAAATCTCTTTGTTCATATAACTTGACAATATATTGCATTACTTCTGCCTGATGTAATTAAATTTATATTAGTTATTCATAGGTTTAACATTTTTCTTTAGTTCTGAATCCATGCTTGGATCAACTGTGTTTATCTTACACTACAAATTAAAAACAATACATGCATTCAAATGAGCGTAACTAGTTTCATCTCACACTATATTTCTGGTTAACCATCTCCAATTTCGGACTCCTTCCCTCCAAACTGAATATTTCTGTTCTCCAAAGAGCCAACATGTCTTACAATAAACTGAGTCATTGAGATTCTCTTCAAGTTCTTTGCCCTATCAATGTGAACTTCTTAAAATATTTAGTGGAAAGGATCTGTTATCCTGTTTAGCATCTTTAGGGAAAGGACCCGCAGGCAAATAATGATTTTGTCCAACAAAGAGATTTTTAGTTTCACTGTCTACATCTAACTCATTAAACTGCACAATCGTTTGAGTACTCCCCAAGGGCCCAATTGTATTTATGGTGATTTTGTTACAATCTTCTTTTTCACTTTCACAATTGCTGTCACTACTACTATCACCTTTCACTTTAGAAGTGCACACATCTGTGACATTGCAAGAGGGAAATCGTCTGTAACTTGTTTCCCTAACACTAGAATTAGGAGGGGTAAATAATTATTTCTTTCACTCATTTGTTCGTTGCCCTTTCTAATTCTTGCTTCTTTTTTTCTTTTTTGTGCACCACTTAGATATCTGTAATTTATTTGATCACAAGACAGAAAAATATACAAACAAAATATAATTGAAAACACTGCAAATAAACTTTGAAAAATACAACACTGCACAACTGATAAGCCTATTATTAACTTCGCACAAAGAGAGCTCATGTGAAACTGAGTTGACTGACTATTACTACACAAACTTTTTATAAGCATTATACATTGTTGCTGAATAAAGATGTGACAAATGTCAGCAAAATTTGTGCATAATGCAATCTCAGGTACACTACAGAACAAGAAAGTATCATATTCTAAATAAAGTATGACATTTTGGTATTAATTTCCATAGTTGTCATTATTTTGAAATAATTTGGAGCAGCTCTTTTGTGAGAAGCATGTCGTGGTCTTACGAGAGATGCCACTGATATACATAATATTCCTATTTTCTTGCAAGGAACTGCCCTGCCTAACTTACATGAAACCCTCTTCTTTAATGAGAGCATGAAGTTTTTCCTGAATGACACTCCAGCACTTGCATCCGCACTGAAGATCTCTCCACACATTTTTCTGTTCCCTATGTTGTGGTGCTTATGGAATCTAAATAGGCAGCTGGCACTAGCTGTAAATCTATTTACACAAAGTTGATCTGCCAGGCATTTGGCTGCAGCTTTAATTTCAACACTTTGCACTGTTATTTCACTTTTTGCATCCAATTTTAGGTTTATTGGCAGCTGTATCAGTTTCATTTGACAAGTGACTGTCTGCATTACACTTCAAAGCAAATGATAAAAAGTTCGATTTGTTTCTTTCTTATATTGTAAACTGTTTATTTAGCAATTTAGCATAGCAATTCCAAATCCTGTACATACACTGGCAACAGAGGCTTCATTTTAAAGATTTTCAATGATTTTTCATTTCTTGTGCATTGCTACATGTTTTTGATTTCTTGATGACATTGACAATTTACTAAATGATTTTGTACACTTTGAATTGATTTGTCAACTTAGCACTCTATAGAAGAATGAAGAGTGTCAAACTGAAAGAGAGGAGGGTGAAAGTCACTTTGCTGGTGGGCAACTGTGGTTGTATTGCTGTGGTTGTATTGCTGTGGTTGTATTGTTTGGTGACGAAAGACAAGGTCGTCAGATACTGTTAGGACTCTGGAAATACAAAATATAGTATGTGGAAACTTAAGCTGCACCATGCAAGAACTTTTTAGTTTTTGAGTACAGTATCTTGCAACAGGCCTGGACTGAGCGATAACTGGTTTAACATGGTTCAGATTAACACAGTTTTACTGTATTTGTAGACAACTGAACTACATTTGGATGAACTGAGAAATGACAAAACACATCCCAGTTAAACTGTACAAATAGTGATATCAAAGAATAGTGTTGGTGATGGAATATAAACATAAGAAGGTAATAGATTCCATGAGTAGTGGTATTCTCTCTTTTTGAATAAACTTTCTTCTGCTTTCCCCATAACTGGAGGTTGTCTAGTTCGATGTTTTTTCAATTCTTTAGATAAAAGAAAATACAACAAAAATATATTATATATGTAGATAAATATAAAGTAACACTAGGATAGTAAATACTATTCAAATTATTATAACACCTAATATCTCTGTATGCACATAATTTATACTTTACAATCCTTTTGAGAAAAAAAAAGTCACCACTATGTATTTGATTGAATTGTGTTTTAAATATGCAATAACATATTCATTTACTTCTACATAAAATTATATAGGTCAAGTCAGGATCATCCTGCTACTGTGTGACCCGAGACTGTCTCGCCGAGGGTCAAACCTGACAACCAAAGTGGGGGGACCAACGGTTATGGGCGGAGGAGTCCACCTTTCGAAGGCCAGGTGAAGCATTTGTGTAGGAAATGACATAAATTCACCAGAAAGGTTTAGATGATCAAAGAAGACCCCAGTCCCAAGTGCAGATGAAATGAAAGAACTCTGTCACAATGAAGTGGGAAACTGTCATCGAGTTTCACGGAATGATCAGCAGAGGATTTAGTATATCTCTGATGAACAATACAGTAGGATTATATTACTGTATCATGTTTCACGCTATCAAACACTCTTTATTCATAAGAGATGTTGGAAGTTTGACAGAATATAAGAATTTGAAAAGTAAGCACTGAATGTTGAGAAAACTAAAATAAAAAAATCATCAAGCATGTGACTACTAAAAGCGGGTTTTAACAAAGCTTTCAATACTATAAAATAATATTTCATTCCTATGAGCAACAAAACCTAAGTAGAAATGTGGTAACCACAAGCGTTTACAGATATATTTAATGAAAGTTAATAACATTACGTATTTTTATGCAGTATACGTTGTATTTAAAATGTAATGCACACATCATTCATAGTCCCTACATTTCATCAATTAATCGCAGCGTAAATTATGAGTGTTAAAAGGGGCTGAACACAAAATGGAAACTGTACCAAGTGTCATTCTGAACTACAATAAAGTATAATGTAGAAAATATATAAACCTCAATGATTTATATTTGTATACTTGTTAGTCCACTTCTGTAATTTTAGAAATTTTAGAAATCAAGAAAATCTAGATCATCTTAATTTCTACCACAGCTTTGTACAGAATGATAATGGAGGTACAACTGTATGACAAGATATTTGCATGCGGTACTGTACAATTTATGAGCAAAATTTGTATCAAAAAAGCAAATTATATTCACTCCAGAAAAATATTCATAAAAACAACCCCACAAAACAGGTCTTTCACTAAGTTGACAGTATATGTAGTTTCAGCATGAATAAATGAAACACATGAACATGCTCTGGAAAGTCATGAACCATCAAGCTACACACTGTTAATTACAGATGTCTGATAATTCAGCACGGAATTTTAACTGGTAAGATTCAGAGATATTACCCACTTTGTCCTTTTACTAAACCAATACTCAAAAGTAGAAATTGACACTCATCATTTGCAAGAATTTCACCAAATTAAATAGATATCTTGGTGAATCAATGATAAGAGTATACAACTCATGGCTGCAAGATTCAGGTTTGATCTGAGGTAGTTTGGCACTCCTAGTTGTAACTGCTGACGGGTTAAAAACATCTGATAGTGTACCCAGCATTCGTTCAACAAAATTAACAACTCAGATTTCTTCCAATAGACTTTTGCTTTTGCTGCTTGATGCACTGTAATCAGCAAGGCCTGGATTTTGATGACATTTCAAATTGTAAATTATATATTACAGACATTGCTAAGTTGTACAGAAACCTCTGTTATGAGAAAAAATTAACCATACAGTCATATTTTCTACTTTTTATCTTCAGGTCATTAAGGTTTTGTGCCATTATCAGGTTTTCTTTTGACAAGATGCTTTAAATTTATAACTGTTAGGTTCTTCAGTCTGCTGAAACTAATGTTTGAAAAAAATAAATTTATGAACTACCTGAAGAAAGAAAACATATGGTAATAGAATTATACCTGCAAAACAAAACAACTTAACTAAAATACAATTGAAAATAAAGGCAAATACATAGGCATTAAGAATATTTCAAAATTTTAAAAAACCTACATTTACAACATTATTATTTAATAATAATAATAATAATAATAATAATAATAATAATAATAATAATAATAATAATGTAATGGGAGCACTAAGAATAGTAGTAAAAATAAATTTAAAAAAATTTTAAAGTACCTAAAAATACACAGCGTGTCAATGACCTATCTGGGGCGGGAGAGCACGGTATGGCAAAGGTTTAATGGGCTAACTAGCCAGCTGGACTCACGCCAACAACAGCATGCTGGTATTACCGTCCACAACTTGCATTCTACGCTAGAGTGAACAGAGGCGAGGACTTCATTAAGTTCCATATTATACGTTTTAAAGGATTTAAACAAAATTTAAACATAAATATTTGAACATTTCTAAATATTTTTGAGTGTGATTTGATAGAATCTGATGTTCTTTCAGGAACAAAACATGTCATTCTATTTTAATTAAGCCATTTCTCTTTCAGGTATAACTGTATTACCATAAGTTTTCTTTTTCAGGTAGTTTATACATTTATTTATTCAAAAATTAGTTTCAGGAGACTGAAGAATCTAACAATTATAAATTAATAATAATAATTTTATTTGCTTTAGGTCCCACTAACTACTTTTATGGTTTTCTGAGATGCTGAGGTGCTGGAATTTTGTCCCGCAGGAGTTCTTTTACGTGCCAGTAAATCTACTGACACGAGGCTGACATATCTGAGCACCTTCAAATACCACCAGACTGAGCCAGGATCGAACCTGCCAAGTTGGGGTCAGAAGGCCAGCGCCTCAACCGTCTGAGCCACTCAGCCCGGCAACAGTTACAAATGAACCTAGTCAAAACTGAAAATAAATTACCTCAGATATCACAAAAAGATACATTTCCTATACTTTGCCTTTTGTGTAGTGATTTTCAGATTGATTTGTTTCAACATAATTGTGTCTCTGAATTAAATGATACTGAAATGTTGAACATTTCGTTGAAGTGAGAAAAAGTGAGAAACTACTTTTGTACACTCTGGAAAATTTACATTTCTGAAGTGACAAGATGTTGGAGCTAATCTGGGAGACCGAGAAAGTAAAAGGCAAGGAGAAGGTCATGGCGATGAATGAATGCAGTGTTACCTCTGTGACAATATTGAATAAAAGCATTAATGGAATTAAAGTGATAGGTGAAACTGGAGCGCTCTGCTTTGTCCAGCAAAAATTTCATGATAATCAAAAAGTCTGAACTTTGAATGTAACAGTTAAATCTGATGTCCATCAGAGCAACATAGAAGTTACTAATTTTCTAAAAAGCATAGGGATAACGGTCTCAGCTTTAAGGGAACATACAACTTTAAAATGTGGATTAGTAAATAATTCTTTTAAAGAAAATAATTTAGCAAAGAAAGAAAAGAAGGAAAACAAATGACATTAAGTAGGTCATTTACAAAGGACAGCTGTGGTTATCACTAGGAGGTTTCTAATTGTCTCATTTCAAAAGTTCTTGTATTCACAAGTTTAGGATCATCTAAATTAATTATTAAAATGGAAACTTGTATACAAATTCGTAACATTAATTTAATGTTAGAATCATATTTTTGAGGTTAATATATTTTTTAGAGACATGGCACATTTTTTACAATATATTTTACAGTATATTCAAGGAAGTAATTCTTAGAACATGAATCCTTCACTAGGTCCTCTAAAAAACAATACAGATACTAAATATCTATTAATCAGACAAAAAGAGAAGAATTTCTGTTTTCTCTGTGTGGCAGTGCTACCTGCACTTGAGACTAGTTTCTATATTGATAGTAAAGTCTTAGACAAAACCTTAAAAATGTAAAATAAGGTTATATATAGCACACACACTGAATTGGGTATCCCAAAAGTAATACTAGCAATATAAGTAGTAATGTAATTTCATGAAGAGAAAATCTTTTTAATTCACAAAATCAATGGCTTTACGTCAGCAATGTCAAAAAAACGTATACATGCTGAGCATTGTCTCCCATATAGATTCCCATTCTATCGGTTCATACATATAGCAGATAAGTAAATCACAACTCGCTTGCTAATTTTTAATTTTTTTTTTTTTTTTGCATCTGGATCAATGAGAACTTTCTAATGACATTCATTTTTGTATCCATATACAAAGATACTATACCCGTACTACTGCATTCAATTTTTATTAACAATGTAAAAAATAACCTTTTTACCTATGGTGCATAAGTTTGAAGAGTAAGAATATTTAAATTCCAACATCTGGCAGTAAACAGTTAAGTAGAAATTCTGGATAACACATGCTAATTGAATTCAAAAGCAAGTGTCACAGTGTGGGACCCAGAAGAAAAAAAGGAAGATCTTGCACCAAAATGCGACACTAAAAATAGCTTTCATTTAATGAAGCTTTGGATAAAAACTACAAAGATGAAAAAAATATAATTCCTGCATTTTTTCACTGCCAACATCCTTTTCAGGTAAAATATAACATTTTACTATTGGTTGAGCTTCATACGAACACATCGAAGGTTTTCAGCGATGCAGGGCTAGGATATGGAAGTTAACAGATGGTCTTGATTAAGGTACAGTCCCAGCATTTGTCTGGTGTGAAAATGGGAAACCACAGAAAACCTCCTTCAGGGCTGCCAATGATGGGATTTGAACTCACCAACTCCTGAATGCAAGTTCACAGCTATGCCCCACCATCTCCCAAATGCAAGTTCACAGCTATGTGACCAAACTGCACAGCCAACTTGCTCAGTCCAGTAATTAATCAAGAACTCAAGGCCACTCTGCCTTTGCTTGAAATCATTTCTGTAATGTTCCCATTATGCAGTATGCAGTCAATGAATTTTCCATTGAGCATTTCAATTACCGATTTACATAGTAAAATAGTGTTCTTAATGTATTAATACAACTGAAAGAAATTATATTCTGAAACACATTCTCTACCATCTATAAAAAAATTTAAAGAAAGTTTAGTGAAATTAATAAAAGAAATACAAAACTGTCTGCACAACTGAATGGGAATGCAAGCTAAGATTTACATATTACAATTAATTTCTTTTACATGATCCATAAAATTTCCTTGCGACAGATTGGGTGAGAAATTTCTACATAGCTAAAGATGTACAAGTCCAAGCTATATGATGATCTGCTATATTCTGTGATGTATAAAGAGTCTATTTGATAAATGTTATGTTTACACATTCCAGTAGTTTCTGAGAGAAGATCCTTCCCTAACAAAACCAAGCCAAAATATCAATATACTCCTGCAAAGGTAAAAAAATATCAGGGAGATAAAATTACAAATGAAACAGATGAGATGCAACATAATTAAATAGGATGTAACAAGGTGAAAAACTCATACTGGATCTCATAAAAAGGATTAATTTTTACTCTAACTTGTTAGCCTATACCAAAGTCTCAGATAATTAGCATGAGCCCAAGATGACAAAATGTAGAGAGAATATAGAATTATAGTGAGTTTGGAAATCTTAGAAAATATTTTTAAAATGTAGCAGGATGGGTTTACACAGAAAATAACTGCAGTGATAGGACTCTTCCTGTAACATCTTGTAAGATTTTAGGAGGATTAAACTGGCATTTTCTTTTTTTACTTAGTTTACGCCTAATAGTCTAATAATATTAAATAGTCAGCTTTTCAGCTTCTTCTTCTTCTTCTGCTCCCAAAACTGCTTCATCCTGTTGGACCTGACTGCCCTTTGGTTGTCAGTAATGGTGTACTAACGGTGTATTTCTTCGTTCAAATGTTATGAGTTTGAAACGTAGGTGTTTATTCCTTAGAATCCTCTTCTCTTCTCTGCCTTCAATTTGGAGCATTGATAAATTTAATTCTTCTAAGTCATTCATGATCTCTGTGAACCAAGTGTTCTTTGTTTTATTTTTCCAGAAGTAGGCCTAACTAAATAACTGCTTCACTAGTCGGGTTTCTGGCAGTCTGAATATATGACAAAAAAAGGCAATTCTCCTTTTCCGCATTGTATCTATTATTGATTCCAAACCCCACAGCACTTAACGCCCTTGGAAGGGCCTTGGCCTGCCCAGCGACCGCTGCTCAGCCTGAAGGCCTGCAGATTAGGAGGGGTCATGTGGTCGGCACAATGAATCCTCTCGGCCGTTATTCTGGGCTTTCAAGACCGGGATCGCCAACTCACCGTCAGATAGCTCCTCAATTCTAATCACGCAGGCTGAGCGGACCTCGAACCAGCCCTCAAGTCGAGAGAAAAATCCCTGACCTGGTCGGGAATCGAACCTGGGGCCTCCAGGCAAGAGGCAGGGACGCTAACCATACACCATGGGGCCGGCCAATTATTGATTCGCTTTCATGATATACCACTTTATTAGGTAATAATCTCCATTGGCCATCAACTTGGTGTTTCTTATTGATGACTGCCCTGATGATTCTTCTATCTACTTTCTGCAATTTATCAGTTGTTGATTTAGTGTTCAACTTGAAATGTGTTTCACTAGCATAAGTTGCTTCGTGTTTCACAACTGTATTGTAATAATACCAATGTAGTTGGTCTGTTATGGGACATTATAAATTTTCCAGCTAACTCATTCCTGGTTGCCAGTGTTTCACCCCAGTGTGCTAAATTGGGCTCATCAGTTGGTAAATAGCACACCCACCAAGACGCATAACTAGTGCATACCGTGGAGGCCACTGCGTAGGCTATTTGGAGCCACCGGCAGTGCCAATGCACTATGAGAGACTTTGTCTCATTTCCAAAAATTGATGCCTGCCTGGCCATCAGATGACATAGATGTTGATTCTCACATGGAACCTGAAATATTTGTCCCGAATGAGTAAATTTATAATACCAATGTAGTTAGTCCGTTATTGGACATTATAAATTTTCCAGCTAACTCATTCCTGGTTGCCAGCGTTTTGTACCAATTTAGCGCACTGGGGTGGCATCATTTATTAAGTCTTTTCAAACAAGATTTGCAGTCCGATTCTTGCAGCAATTTCCTAGAGTTCTTCAATTTAAATTTAGCTTCTTCCATACTACTTGCTAGTAATGCAAGATCGTGTGCAAATGGTAGGCAATTAAGTTTAATATTTCTGCCTATCTTCATTAAACAGGCATATAACTGCCGAATGCCTTTGCTGAGCAGGACCTAGTGTTTACAGTGCACTATGTCTACTCGTATGGGCTAGAGTAATTTTGTTACTTTCATTGATCTGTCTCAGCTTTATCCTTGGCTTTGACAAAATGAAAGTGACTGAGGTATGAGTGATGCTAGTGATGCCATTCCTTATGCAGCCAGTCCCTGCTATGAATGGTGTGAAAATGTTGCTCATAGGGTCGGTTGGTGCATGCATTTCAGCAAGCTTGGTAGACTGATATGTAATAGCAACTTTTGGCTCGGTGAGGAAAGCAATAGAAAACTACCTCACTCCTCATTTCCCTAGTAAGCCTCTTCAGTGATGCCTAGGCCATCTATGACAGCTGATGGCAGAGCTGTTGTGGATCCAACCAACCTTCGGGCTGACGACTAAACATACATACATACATACATAACTGCCAAAGGGTAATCAAGACAAAAATCTAATGAAACTGAAGGAGATATATCTGAAAGTATTATTGGCTCGAATTTCACTACAATTATAGTTCATTACTAAGATGCAGAATTCACACAACTGTCAATAGCAAAGATTACAATAAAGAATTAAGTGCCATAAAATGTTTACAGATTCATGAAAGGAAAATACGAGAGAGTAAAGTCTTGTTGATGATCCTAACATTGCTGTAAGAACTTAATCCTGAATGACAGTACAAATCTGAAGCTGCCTTATTCAATCATCCTACAGTTCCTTAGGAATGAGAAGGGTCAACCTAGAATCTTGGGTTTAGAATGCTAGCATTATGCTAATGAACTACTAAGGCCAGCAAAATGAATGGACATCCAGGCATTCAACTCCTATTACAATGAATATCTACATTGTTTTGGACATGAGGCTGGAATTTTGTCTGAACAAACAGTGGCAAACTAGACTACAGAGTAGTAATACAGTGAAACCTCGATTCTCCGTTTTTCGAGGGACCATGAAAATAAAACATACAATACGGGAAAACGGAAAATCTGGGAATGAATGAAAACCATCAACAATTTGGCTAAACATCACAAAAATGAAATACGGTAGGCCTATGTATAATTATAATCTTACAAAACTCCTAAACCAAACCAAACTACAGCCCCAGTGGGACTTTGCCAGCCAAGCGACCGCTGCTCAGCCCGAAGGACTCCAAATTACGAGGTGCGCATGGTCAGTGCGACGAATCCTCTCGGACGATATTCCTGGCTCTGTAGATCGGGGTCGCCATCTCACCATTAGATAGCTCCACAATTAAAGGTAATCACGTAGGCTGAGTGGACCTGGAACCAGACTTATATCCAGGTAAGAATGTCTGACCTGGTCGCAATCGAACCCGGGCCTCTGGATGAGAGGCGGGCATGTTAGATCACGAAACCGCATTAATTACTGGTACGCGAGTTCAAAATCTCGATACTTTATATTCAGTTTTACAGGGGAATCTTCGTCAGTTTCCCGTGAAAACTTCTTTCAGTTCAGCGACTTTGATTAGGCTAGCCAAACTCTTCGAAAAATCTAATAACGCCAAGCCAAACGACAATCGACCACAAGTAGTTTTTAATTCTCTCATCTAATAAAATAAAGCACATTAGATACGAAAGCACTCAAAATGAATGCGAAATCCGTTCATTTCTTAATCTTTCATTGTAATTTGGTCTACGGTATACTGTTCGTAGTCAGTTTCTGTAAATCTCGTACCGCGCAAATTAGGCCTACGTCGACTTTTAAAGGTTATGTTGAACTCGAAAACATGGTTTCGAATGTAAGTATCGATTCTTAAAAGTTCTCGAATGCATTATATTCAATTCTGCGCGTCACAAATCCAATCAAATTGGAAAGATAGAAGAAATATCAAAACTTCAGAAATTACGGTTATTCGTGACCTTGAGGTCATCTGGAAAACGTAAAATTCCCAGTCTTACATTAGGAACTAAACAGTAATAGTCAATTCCAAGACCTCCCATGCCTTTCTTTTTTTTAAAATTACATTTAGGTTCAACATGTGTTTTGGTCTCGCTAACATAATCATGTACGATAATATCAAAAATACTGAATTTGTGTTAAGAAGCAGTTTCGATTCCTGCCTGAAAACCCAGTTACTCTGCAGTGCCCTGAGCAAAGTGCCAAAAACCTCTTCGGTAGTACGATCAAAAAAAGTAAAAATATAAACATCTAACCCTGGACATAATATGGACGTTTTATAAGTGCGAACATTTGACGAAACTCGTTCTGTCTTCAAGCAGAGCTGTCGAAATGCGCCGTGTCTCCTTGCAATTGTTGTCGCCACTCTCTGCTTTATGATTTTCCGAGATTCTCTAAACAATACCACCCGAATGCGATGCTAAGATGGTCCCTTATGCAAGTTCACCGCCGATCGCTTTTCCAGTACCGGTACAGTACTTGCTTTAATTATCGCAGTGACGGGGCGTTAACGCCAAGATCCATAAATATGCCATAGCCGTCCTTTTGTGAGATACAGTTTATTAAAAAACGATTGATCGAGGATTTAGCGTTGATGGGACTGGAATTTCTGGACGGTTGATCCGGGAAATCGTTTCTTCGAGGAACGGATAATGCGGGACTTTTACAACGTGATTTAATTACGATGCTCGCGGGACCGCGTAATTTGAACGCATATTCCGGGAAAACGTATTTTCCGGGAACGGATAATCGAGGTTCCACTGTACCTACTCATAATATGCATATGGAATAAGTGTCAATTTGTGTCCTATTTTATAGTGTTTACTTAACATTTGAGGAAAACAGCCTGAATTTATGGAATAAATTCCACAGATACCCTTAAGAATTATACATGGGCAAGTTAGCTTCACATTTTTTTCTACTCCATATAAAAAGATGGTACCTATTTTACACTATAGCAAGGTTGCTTTTCAATACCTCGCTTATGATTTGAACCTTTCCTGAACTGGATGATTGTCAATCCAGATTGATAGTACCGTATTTACACACATAATTAACACACATTTGTGACAAAACATATAGGTGAAAAATTCAACTGTATTAATTATTCATGTGAATCTTGCATACAAAAACAATTATTGACAAAAAAAGGAAGAAAGGAAGATACATTAAATATATACATAACCATGAAAAAATATACCAACTGATCATCATCTGGCGCAAAATTATCGCATTAGTTTTCTTTGGAATGGTCAAGAGCATAAGCTTGTATCTGGCACAGGCTTGAAATAGGAAGATATTTTCCCCATTGCAACTTGATAATGGCACCTGAAGCAAAATAAAGACGAATTGGCTAACGGCATATTCATAGTTATGTAATGCCCATCACATATTCCAGAAGTCCCTTTTCTACTTGCGGAAACGTACCAGTTTTCAGGACGCAAAGAGCTTTACGGCACTTGTTAGCTTGAAGTGTGTTTTTTTCCTGTTTCCGCCAGTACTGCACATCGCGCTCGGACACCAAAAATGTATGGTCCATTACCCTATTCCTGTGAATTCTGGGGGTAATTGATTGTCATGAGTTTATACAATGCAGTATTACTTACATACTTGTCCACTGTAGATTTAATAACAGTAAGTTACGAGATCACTACAAACGCAAAGCACTCGCATAGAATTTATGTTCATAACAGACTCCACAGAGTGTTACCGAATCAGATCAGCATTAAAAAACACACACACACAGAACTAATTGAGTGTTGCAATTTGGAAATACCAGATTTCAAAATAGAAAGATAGCTACTTGCCACCTAAATTTTGCAACGCTTACAGAACTGCATAGTAAATGGTCGAGAAAAAATGCCAAATTCCCCCCCCCCCCCCCCCCCCACTACCTACACTACCACTTTGAATTTAAAAAGTCAGGGTGTGTAAATTCCGTGATAAGAATTATAAGTAACTATGGTAGTTCTGAGATTTACTTGAGAAAATCACATATATTTCGCTGACTTGGAAATTCATGGTCATAATTGGATTTTCCTTCCAAGTTGTAACATTTCTGATTCCAGTGTGTTTTCATACACCTCCAAGCATAGCAATCTAAATTCTGGGTAAGAAAATATGTCACTTTAAAAGTGCAGATTCCAACAATATCATTGTTTACCGTTGTTTCTTGGATTTATATTGTTGAATTAGCTCTAAAATTCCATATTTTGGATCAAAATATCTTACATAATTGCATTTGATATAAAATGTTTACTTAATATGATACATTCATTTACTTTCCAGATATATCTTAAAACATTTCCAGTTTCTTCAAAACTGGAATAAGTTTGCAATTTTTAAATATATCTTTTGTCGGTTTTAATTCTCTACATTGATCCATATTATAATTACCAAGGTATTTATCATTTAGGTGAACTACATTGGTCCCAATTAAGAAATAAATTAGTCTAATTGAAGCCATTCCAACTTTGCATTTTAAGGCTAGGGAGTCCTGATGCTGCAACCGACAACGTCCACCCCCCACTTCCAACTACTACTCTCTGTTGCTGTGGCCGTGATGATTCAAGGATATATATGCTAGGTTTCTGGACTTCCCTTATTATTCAGCGTACAAACCACAAGTGATTTAAATGTTTCTTTGCTTGGCAGAAATATACTGATCAGTGCTATCTGGGACAGAATTCGCACTTTTAAGATAGAACATTTATTGTTTGATAAATAATACCAGGAGAAATTTTGAAAAATTCCTACCTTCAAAACCATTTGACTTGTCCGATTGTAACACTGATAATTACTGTGAAGCTCTTAAACATGTCGACAATGGTTTAGGAATATCTATAAAATTTCACCTGAATTAAGTATCTTCATGATGCTCTTTTTTGTTGTAAATTTTGAGCAGGCTCCAGTCAAATTTCAAAATGAAACTGATTAGGCTTCATTGTAACACAATTATGAAAGATAGGTGTTATAATATTCCAGGCAGCCTCCTTGTATTTTATAAGAATGTGGAACAAGAAGAGTTTATGAGTATCTATGCATTGGCATGCAAATCTTTTTCTTCTACTTCCTAGCCTTTTTTTTTTTTCCTTCACAATTAATTCGGGTCAGTACTTCTGGAATTGGCCCAGTTTTCCTAACACCAACCTTATGTGGAGGGATGTATTCACTATTGTGTGTTTCTATGGTGGATGGTACTGCGGTGTGTTGTATGTACATGAAGAGAAGTGTATTAAGACGAACAAAAATACCCAGTCCCGAAGCCAGAAGAATTAACCATACACAGTTAAAATCCTCACCTCAGCTGAGAAATGAACCCTGGGCCCTCTAAACCAAAGGCCAGTATGCTCACCATGGCTCTACATACCTTTGCGAACACACATTCTCAGTCATGAACCTGAATAACAGTAAAATAAGGTCATGTTTGTCCAATGTTATGTTGGAAGCAGGGTTACACACATTCATTCTGCTCAAACAATTTTTCCCTGACATCATCAAATTGGTGAAACCTAAGAAATGTCAGGTGTTCTCCTAAATTAAGACAAAAGGACAGTTTTATTTAGTTGTATATATTTTTAAAAGGCTGATTGTCATAATTCTTGAACTTTCTATACCCTCTACCTCTTTCCCAGTCACTCGCTATTGCCCTCCCCTGAGGCTGCCTCTCAGCTCTGACAGCCCAGGACTGCCTGCTTGGAATGGCATGGTACGCTTTTTGAAGCACTCTTAATTTGGGTTTCTTATATAATCTAAATCAGGCAACTGAAGTGTATAACAAAAGGGGAAAGGGGACATCTAAAAATGCTCTTGGAATGACAGCATTATTCCCTTTATGACCACAAAGACCAAACTGTTGCCGACTATGTGACAATAGAATACCTTACAACCAACCTCTTACTAATAAATAATGGGAGGAGAAAAAAGGTAAGGCTCTACAATACGCATTAACTGTCCTGTCAGTTTGTCACCTAACAACTTTATGACTGTGTCAGAAGGTATCTTAATAAACTTACAGCTTTCCACTCATTCCCAACTATGGTGGTACATATCAAGAATACGGTACTACATATAAAATGACCACTGAAATGGAAATAGAATATACAGAAAGAACCAAATTGGCCAATGGATTATTATGCTAACTAACAGGGTTATTCAATATCAATGTTCCCTCGGGGGAGCCTGTTAGGGTGCATCCCCAGGTGGCGGATAGGGGGCCTACAACAATGTAGGCTGGTGAAAATACCTCGGAAATGAACCCGCGGATCAACCTCGGTAGTAACATGATTAGGATGTAATAACCCTAATCCATCCAACACAGTTTTCAACTAAAGCATGGAGGACAAACATACAGAAATGATTACTCCAGGTGGTACCCAATCCACCATCACTTTCAGTGATGTTCATGGGCCTTTGGATTCTGCAGAGCCCACACCGAAATGCTACAAGGATGAGTCAGAGCATCCTGAAACCTCTTGCAACAAGGTAAGGCATAAACAGCCCAACTACTTTGCCACGTTGAATGTCAACTCCCTAATCAAGATAGGTAAACTGAAACATCTAACAGACACTTTGACAGAACACCAGAGTCTGATCACGGTAGTACAAGAAACCAGATATTCTGATGAATATGCATTTGAATCTCAGGGATACCGGATCTTCAATAGAAAAGTGGGGCGTCGGAAGGTAAAGAACGTCCCTCATTTGGGGACTGGCTTCACTGTCAGCCACAAAATAAAACCCCATGGCACTACAGTCCTTGAAAGGCCTTGGCCTACCAAGCGGCTGCTGCTCAGCCCGAAGGCCAGCAGATTACGAGGTGTCGTGTGGTCAGCACGACGAATCCTCTCGGCCGTTATTCTTGGCTTTCTAGACCGGGGCCGCCATCTCACCGTCAGATAGCTCCTCAATTCTAATCACGTAGGCTGACTGGACCTGGAACCAGTCCTCAGGTCCAGGTAAAAATCCCTGACATGGCCGGGAATCGAACCCGGGGCCTCCGGGTAAGAGGCATGCACGCTACCTCTACACCACGGGGCCGGCTCAGCCACAAAATACTGGATTCAGTTATCAACTTCCATTCCCCCAACAGCAGAGTATCTCTACTAACATTTCGGTGCACCAATAAGGTCTACACAGTTGTGAATGTACATGCACCCATTAACCAGGACAAGTGGAATCCTGAAGACACAGACAAGTTTTGGGAAGAACTCGAAGATACGATTAATAAGATTCCAGAGCGCCATACAATCATCTTATTGGTTGATTTTAACGCTCAGCTAGGAAAGGAGCGGAAATATAAACACATAGTGAGGAATACCCAGCTCACATGCGGACCAACAGAAATGGAGAACGACTTGTTGGACTCTGTAAGACCTTTAGTCTAGTAATGAAATCAATGGCTTTCAAACGTCTACCAAGAAAGCAGAAGACATGGATTTCACCATACAAACTCCTTGGAAAATTTCAGATAGACCAGGTGGCCATTTCAAAAGAAATACAAAACGTCAGGATACTAAGAGGGGCGAATCTGGACTCAGGACACTTACCTCTCCAAAATAAAATTTTGGTTCTTACCCAGAAATACAAAAAGAACGCAAAAACCCAAACTCACTAAGTTTAACCTGGAGAAACTGAAATCAAGCAACATGATTACAGAGAAAGCGCAAGCGCTAGAATATGTGAGTTACATCTGGGACCAACAATGGGACAACTTAGTCGAAGTTGCCACAGAAGTTGCCCTGTTAATGAAACAAAAGAAACACCTGGTGGACCAGTATCTGCGATCAAGCAATTGCACAGAGACAGGTAGCTTGGCTACGATGGAACTCATAAAAGTCCCAAGCAAATTGGGATAAGTTCATCGAGCAGCGTCGATAAACTGCCAGTATTATCAGAAAGGTTAAGCGACAATACACCCAGGACCAATTAATGCAATTAGATGAAGACTTAAAGAACAACTCCAGAAACTTCTACAAGACCTTCAAACGAAACCTCAGGCACTATACCCCACCCAAGCCTACACTTCAGAGGACCAGATGGGAACCAATTGGCCAAATACTTGGAGAATCACCTCAACTGCGAGTCCCCTAAGACTTTCTTTGTCTATCAAGACAGACCCAGACGATCAAACTCTCTTCCTCCAACAGAAGAATAATAATAAGAAGAAGTAACAATCATTATCCAATCTCTGAAAAATAACAAAGCATCGGGAGAAGATGCAATAGTTGCCGAACTATGGAAGCAGGCCAGGGACAAAGCAATCAGCAAGTTGACAGAGATCCTACGGAACATCTGGGAAACTGAGAGGCTACCAGATGACTGGATATCTGCTCTGATCCACCCCTTACAAAAGAAGAATGACTTGACTGACATGAACAACTATAGAGGGATCTCATTGATACCAGTTACCTGTAAGATATTATCTAAGGCCTTAATGAACAGAGCCAAACCTCTTGGACCCACAACTGGGGGAATACCAAGGTGTTTTCAGAAAAAGCATGTCCTTGTGCTGAACAGATCCTGAACTTGAAGTCAGTACTAATGCAAGTTAAACTAGCATGCAAGAAGTATGTAGTCACCTTTGTTGACCTTATGAAAGCATACGACTCAGTAAACAGAACTACCCTCATGAGAATTCTGCAGGAAATGGGCCTGAACCATAAGACTCACAGCCTTATCCAAAAGACCCTGAGTAATATGCGATCACGGGTGAAGTTCAGAGGAACACTTTCGGAAAGTTTTGAAATAAAAACAGGAGTTAGACAGGGAGATGGACTTTCCCTCTCCTCTTCAAGTGTTCATTGGACAAGGTCATCAGAGTGTGGCAGAAAGAACTGGAAGAACAGAAGGTACCAAGTGGTATTTACCTGGGACACTAACGGAAGGGGCTACTAGTTGACTGTTTGGCGTATCTCTAGAAAAGACAAAATACTTCACCAATATCAGTGATACTCCCAGCAAACTACAGTTGGAACAGGGCCAGACTGAGAAAGTCAACAGATTTAGGTACCTGGCAGAATGGCTGGATCCCAATGTGTCAGAAGGGGTAACATTAACAACCCAGATTAACAAACCAAGAGTTAGCATATCAACTGACCAAGAACATTTATATAAGAAATGTCTCTCTCCTAACACCAAATTGAGGCACTACCAGACAGTTATCTGCCCAGAAGCCCTATATGCCACAGAATGCTTGATGCTGAACAGGAAAGGATTGTTGGACAAACTGGAGGCCCAGGAAAGAAAGATCTTGAGAAAGATACTAGGACTGATCAAAGTAGATGGCGAGTACAGAAGGTGACCAAACCAGGAGCTATACAGTAATACTGAAGAAAATCACAGACGTAGCCAGGAAGAGGCGCCTGACCTTCTAAGGACATGTCACGAGGATGAACCCAACTAGGATGACCTACCAGCTTCTCAACTAATGGGCAAACCGAAAGATAGGGACACCATGGCTAACAGTAGTGAAGAAAGACAGGCAGGAACTGGAAGTAACTGGAAAAGACATCAGAAACCGAGCACCTCTCAGAAGAATAATCAAACAAAAGAGGTTTCAGGACAGACCAGCAAGTAAAAAAAGAGGCGCCCTTTGGACAAAGGAAAGGGAGAAGCATAGCCAGAGAATGCGTGAGTATTGGGCAAATATCAAGTCCCTCTCCAAGCAGAGGGGTCCTTAGTTGGCCTATTTGAAGAAAAAAGAAGTTCTGCTTTCCTCAGAAAAGAACTTTCAAGAGCAGTTTAAGAATATAGATTTTTGTGTAGTTAATAACAAAGCAAACTGTTTCACTGAAATAGGGTCATTTTTTATTTACAATGACAATCGCTTTCCTGGAAATTTTAAAATCTATATCTTACAGCAGATAAATTATCTATGACAGTTATTTCTCCATCTAAGAAACAGTTTCACACCAGAGTCAAGTAAGGAAATGCAATACATATTATCAAATTTGGTACCATAAAGTTAAGTTCATTAACTAGGCTACAATTTTAATAAATTGTATGCACAGAAAATTATTTCCATAAAATTCATAATTCGCATTCAGAAAATATTTGAACAGAAATATTAAACAAAGTTGAATAATCACTGTTCAGTAACAACCCAAAATGTAATTAAATAATAGTCAAAAGTCTCAATATGACCTGACCCCATATACTATACTTGAAAATATTCTCCAGTTATTTTCCAGGCGCTTTAAATATTTCAAACATTTATACATCGTTCATGTTAAGACAGATGTAACATCATTATAAATGCTACAAACACTGTAGGGAATATAATCTTCAATAACATACACCTGCTACCCACATCAAAATTCAGTTCTTAGAAAATACCATGTAACATTCTGTAAAGATTTACAAAAATAAATCAAATTTGGAGGTATATTTAATATTTTTCATATTTTTTTCTCAAGTCCTTTGAAATAAATTGCACATAATAATCAATTTTATACTTTTATCAGTGCATTTTATATTACAGACCATTACATATGTGCATAAAAATACTATGTTCTGCAGTTGTGCTCATTTGAGGTATATAAATTGAAATAAAACAAAGAGAGAGATTGTGACACTAAATGAAATGATTAAAAAGTGAATACAGTGATAGCTTGGAGTACAATATGATGCAAAAGAGAGACGATATGTAATGAAATTGATATTGTAAGTGAACCATACAATAAAAATTACTATTAGTCATGGAGGTGGCTGCTGCTGCTGTTGCTGGAACGCCTGAGTAAAGCGAGGTAGTGGCGTTGGGGCCTGGGTTGCATTAACATCTTCTGAGGACTCCAGAAGAGAAGCCATCATTTCTGAAGAGCTGGTAGTTCCAGTAGGCACAGTTGAAGAGCTGGGGATGTCCAATGATGACGTTGCTGACTCCATCAGGTGCAGAAACTGTGAAGAGATATTAGGATCTGACACTAATAAATGACCTTCTGAGCCAGACTCCCCCACAGTTAGCAAACGGTGAAGGTCTTCGGGTACTTCACCTGTTCCTTCATCAAGAGTTTCAGATAAGTCTGTTACAGAAGATGAAGTAGATGGCATGAGACTTAAAAATTGGCTGAAGTCCATAGCTCCTTCCGCTGGAGCAAGTCTTGTTGATCCAGGAGATGGGAATTCCATCTTGACCGTTCCTCCATGCTCAAAGGCTTTGTAAGATGAGCGAAGTTCTGGTGGTGTACTGGGATACGGAGGAGGTGGAACAGATGGTGGGTGTCCGTAAAACAAACTTGATGAAAGTTCTTCTTCAGATGTTGGTACTGTCCTTGGACGATGATGAACGGTGACTGACGATCGCTCAACAGGAGGTAAGTGAGGTACTTCTGATTTCAATAACATAGAACTATCACTAGATGAACGTCGTCGTAACATAGTTTCAACACCAGGAATTTTCAATGGATCTTCTAACTGACCTCTAGTCTCAAGGAGTAGTACATCTTTATCATCACTGCTTTCAGGATAAGAAACAGATGTGCCAGGTAAAAGAATTACTTCACCAACTGATTCTTGAGTGCTAAATCCTGGTCCACCAAGTTCTTGTCCCCTCAAATGCTGGGTTGAGGATAATTTTGAAACTGAAGCTCTTGGCAGAGATTTCTTAGTGGGGGATACTTCTAGTTCACGACTAACAACAGTAGTTGGTCTCAGTCTCTTACCACGACCACGAGAGATATTTCCTGGACTTGTATTGTGATGGCTCTTTTTAATGTGTCGAACAAGATGATCTTTCCTTCCAAATCTCTGAGGGCAGAACTGACAGAGGAAATCTCGCTTACCAGTGTGTACAACTAGATGTCGTCGTACATCTTTGCGAGTAAAAAATTTCCTCTCACAATGATCACAACGGTACTTTTTGTCCGAAGGGTTCTTGACAGTTCGTGATCCTGCATGAACTTTCAGATGATACACAATCTCTTCCTTTGTAGCAAAAGTTTTGCCACACATCTTGCACTCCAAATTTCCTTCTTCTGCAGCATGCACAGCAACATGTTTTCGAAAACTAAGAAAAGAACTGTATTCCTTACTACAACCTTCACGTTCACAGTGGAATGTTTTTTTTACGGGACTATGAACTTTAACATGATTTTTTAAATGATCTTTACGGTGAAACGTCCGTTCACACACTGTACACCGATATCTACGTTCATCAGAATGAATGAGAACATGACGCACTAACTTAAATTTAGAAGAGAATGCTTTGTTACACTGTGTACATTCAAATGGGCGTTCCCCAGTGTGAGAATACATATGCTGACCTAGCTTACCTGGGCTACCAAATGCTTTAGAACACACAGGGCAAACATGACGACCAGATGATGGGGTTCCTTTCAATTTCCTCTTAACAAAAGTTTCCTTCTCAGAAGAGATACCAGGTACTGTAAACCCCATCATACTCTCCCCTTCAATCTGACTAGAAGCACTCACTCGCTGTAAATTCTCCTCATTTTTAATGTCCTTTTTACTTTTAAGAGGACTTTTTCGATGAGTTTCCTCCCCTTCAGATTTTATTATACTTAATAAACCTAATTTTTGCTCTTCAGAGAGAGAACCAAGTCCAATGTCAGTGTAACTACTCCTTAACCCATGCCGTGATGTGCCTGGCATGGACCATTCACCCACAAATACTTCCCTTACATTGTCTTCTGACTCACTTTCTGCAGAGGCCTCTATACTTTGTTTGCCAGCTTCAGTACTTGAAGCAGTTACACTCTCTGTCACTAAACTGGTTTCTGCAGTAACTCTTTGAAGAGCATGATCAGATACCAATTCAGTTGTTGAGGTAGGCTTGGGATTATCAACAGCTGAATATGTTAGGGCCTTCTTGTCATCATCAGAAGATGCCATAGTGAGAGAGAATGAAGATATACTTGATTCAGAGGAAGGAAATGATGTATTTCTCCCTACCTTACTGTCTGTACCTCTCAATACCCTCGTACCTGCACGCTGTATTCTTCTAGTAGGAATGCTCCTTTGGTGTGGCCTCCTCCGTACCGGATCTGCAGCGGCACGGGGGGCCTTGGTCAGGGTGACAGATGATTCAACAGTCGAACAACTGCACACTGGTCGTAACTGGCGACTTTCAGCCTGCCTCGTCGATGGGAGCAGCTGGTGGCACTTAGGGCAGAGGGTTGGAGCTCTCTCTGCCCTCGGACGGAGTTGCCTGGAAGGCGAGGGCTCCTCCGACGAAGATGGATCTGGTGTTCAAACTGTTGTTAATAAAAACTGCAGTGCTAATATCAATGCATGACTAATACATACATAGATATTAACAAATTTCACTAGCACAGTTTAAAAAAACATCACCATACATAGAAAGAAACCATACTCAGGCACAACAAATCAAAGTTCATTTCATTTATATTAATGTATTAAACATCAAGTTACTGTATGAATGGTAAGTAAAGTACACAATTGTACAAATAAGGAAGACATTTTAGATCACAGAACTGCAAATACAAATGGGCAAGAAAGATTTAAAAAGGAGATAGTAGTTAGTCTAAAACCGGGAAAATGTATGACAAGAACTACAGAAAAGTGGTATGTATTCCAAGAAGATGACACTTTGCAAGGACAATCTCAAAATCATTCATTGGTACAAATGAGTTTTAGTGTTTGCTTTATCAACATATAACATGATGCTTAGGAATTTGTTCACATCATTATAAAAGAATCAATCAAGCACCCCACATACAATAACATGCTGTATCTTCCTAAATATGAACACTATATTAATTTTGAATGAGGTTCTTGAGTAGAATACAGGGAAAGACAAGATGAGAAAGAATATAAAATGAGGAAATAAGGAGAAGTGTGGGAGTGTGTAAACTTCAAGAAGAGATTGATATAGCAAAGCTAAAATTGTTTGGACACATGATGAGAATGCCAGGAGAGAGAATACCAAAGAGAACATTCATGGATACGGAGACTGGAAAGAGGCCTAGGGGATGTCCTAGAATGAGATGGAGGAGCTCTGTTGTGGACTGTATTGCAAATAGAGGAGTTGATAGTAATAAAGTACTAGAAGAGGAATGGTAGAAAGATCGAGTAACATGGAGGGCTTTGGCACACTACCCTAACCAGAGAGAATCTGGAAAAGGGAACGGATGAAGAAGAGAGAAGATATTAATTTTGGGGGGATAAAAAGGATGAGATTTTAAATCACTGAAATGCTTGCAGACTCAAATGCAAAGCTCCAAGTGCCACATACGGTCCCCCAGTCATCGGCGATCACCCTGGAAAAAAGCACCCCTTTCTTTACCCAACTTAAAAGAGTTATTCAGTGTTGTTGAGGCAAGTCCAGTCTTTGATGCTTTGGAGCCATAAGATTGGTGGTCTACCAGCTCCTCACTTACCTTCTATCTTTCCTTGTAATGTGAGTTGTAGAAGCCTGTACTTTCTACCTCATAGAACATGGCCTAAATATGCTGTTTTCCCGGCTTTAATGATGTTTGCCAGCTCACACTCAGCTCCAGCTCTCCTTAACACTTCATTATTAGTTACAAAATCTGTCCAGACTATTCTGAGCATTCTCCTATACCAAATTCTGGCCAATGTACATGGAATTTTTGAACGAAGAGCCAAGTTCCTGTGGTTTGATTGGAGGTCCTGTGGCTATGAACATATCAACAGTCACATAAAACTACAACCTCCCTCTTCTTTATTAATTTTTTGTATTTTCCATTAGTCAAAGTCATTTGTAGTGAGACAGGAACATGAAAAGGAGCACACAATAAGATGAGCATAGGGGAATATCAGTGTGGGAAGAGGGAGCAACAGAAAGAAACAAATGAAACAAATACAAATAAGAAAACACAAACTCCACATCTTCCTACACTGCTCTCTTCAAATAGATATCCTCCCTCCTTATCAATCCCAGTTCTTCTACATACATTTCTTTTCAGCCCCTTCTCCTCGCTTCCACCAAGCAAGCTTGTTTCTGCTTTCCAGCTTCATCAGGAGGGTGGGCTTCAACACTATTTGAGGGGCCATCTTGACAAATCTTCTATCTTGATGTGGGAAGCCCACCCTCCTGATGAAGCTAGGAAGCAGAAATAAGCTGATCAGGGGCTGAGACGAGATGGATGATGATGAAATGGGATTGATAAGAGAGCCTATCTATGTGAAGATGGCAGTGTATGAAGATGTGGAGATTGTCCTCGTTCTTTTGTGTTTCTATGTTTGTCCTCGACTCTTTCTGTTGCTCCCCTCTTTCCAGACTGACCTGCCATTATGTTCATTCTATTATGTGTTCCTTTTCATGTTCCTACCTCTTTATATATGACTTGATTTGAGACTTTGTTGTTCCTTTTCAATACTTGCATTTTCCAATAGCTGCATCATAAATGCATGAACAGACATAAAAAATACCAATAAATATCATAGAAATATATGACAAATTAAATGTTGAATATAATGGTAAATGAAAATAAATGAACTGATGTGTGACTGAGTGAATATGCAAGTAGCAGATCAAACAAAATAAAGTTAACTGGGTAGAGATAAGAAACTCTCAGACATTGCAAGTTTCCCTATTTACAGTGACCAACAAATTCCTGACAAAGTTGAAAATGTGACTACTTTCCAGATTTGATTTGGGTTCTGGATCTCTCACTCAATGGATAACTACTTCAACAGAATCTGCTATTATCAACAAACAGACAATTAAACTGAATTTATTTTATTGGTATTCATATGCCACTTATGCTGAAGAGCCCTTTTATGTATCATCTACATAAAACTGGATACAAGTCTAAGTATGTACTCGCTAAATTAACAACTTCAAACTTACAGAGAAGAACATAATGTCTCTTGTGGGAATGCTGTTATCAGGATTGGACATCAGAACAGTAGAAGAAATTCTTTTCTCTGATAAAAGTCACTCTGAAGGGTAAGGACAGAGGATTCAATATGCACGCCAAGTGAAGAATGGGCCAAATCTTCAGCACGTTTGCAACAGGCCATGAAGATCACGCATGGATGTCCAGAACCATTAGTACTAGAGATGGGTTAAATATCATAATATGATGATGTATCCAATGTATCCTGTTCCATCACAGTAAGCTGTTCCAGAAATATTATGCTCCACCAGAGACCCTAATACTACAGTAACTGTCTCAGCAAAACAAAGGGAAGAGAAGGGAGTTCCTGATTGGCTAACGAATATTAGGCTCCATAAGAAAGCACTGATGCTCGCTGAAGCATGCACTCCTGCACAGGCATGAGTGATAATTTTGTAACAGGTTATAGGCAGTACTGATATTCCTACTCTGTTATTTATCAACTGGTAACAGTTATTTTTTAGTTATCTGAAGTGTGTTGCAGTGGGCTTACTGGTGGCAATACATACAGTAGCGTAGCTTCTTGAAACATTTCCACGTGGTCTTCCCAGTTTGAGTTTTGTGCTTCACGCTGTGTTGTGGGCAATGAGCAAAACACTTGATGGGATTTATGTGGACAAAAACTCAGTCACAGGGAAAGGGTTTCTAATTTGAAGAGACACATTGAAATAACGCAAATAATAATAATAATAATAATAATAATAATAATAATAATAATAATAATAATAATAATAATAATAATTACGGAGTAGAGATGTGGCGACCCCATCACCCAGTGGGTAACCACTGCAATTAGCCACCCGAGTATTGGCAGGAAAACAATACCTATTTAAGGTAAGAGGAAATGCCTGCCTTTCGCCAGAAAACATCATGAGGCCCTCTAAGGCTAACAACCTTAGCTGTACAATGTTGGACTATGGCTAACCCCTAAAATGAACATTAACACGAGTATCATGGAACAAGTTTATTACGAATTAAATTACCCTGAAGACAAAATCAGGGTTTCGGATTCCAGGGTGCCTGACATTTTGAAGCTCGTGAGTGAATCTGAGCACCACAAGAACATTGCTAAATTCAAGAATAAGAGAAAATACTATTTTAGGAACATTCAACATCAACTCCCTTGTTCAGGTTGGAAACTGAAACATTTAACAGCGGAGCAACATAGACTCGAGATCTCGATACTACCCCTCCAGGAAACGCGGTACATGGATGAAGAACCCGTTGAATCAGATGGGTTCAGAATCTTCAAAGGAAAGGCCGGGAAAAAAGATCATGAAAAACGTCCCACAACTGGGAACAGTCTTTGTAGTAAACAAAAAGTTTCTAAACATTATAGTCGACTTCAAGAGTGTAAACTCAAGACTATCGCTCATGATGGTCAAATCAGTGAATAAGAAATACATGCTGATAAATGCTCATGCACCAATAAACGAGGATAATAAAAAGAACCCCGATATGGTTGAAGAGTTTTGGGACAAACTGGGGGATGAAATACTCAAGATCCCAAAAAATAACATCAAAATTCTCCTGGGGGACTTTAATGCACAAGTGGGGTGGGAAAGGAAGTACACTGAAATAGTTGGACAATATCCGGCACACAACAGGACGAATAAAAACGGAGAAAGACTGATCAATTTATGCTACATGAACAACTTAAAACTCATGTCTACCCATTTCAAAGCATGCCCCAACAAAAAGGAAACATGGGTATCACCAAACACCTTGCTAAGCGAATTTCAACTGGACCCTGTAGGGATATCTAAGAACAATTACAAGGAAATTCATAACGTCAAAGTTAGAAAAGCGGTTAATGTAACATCAGACTTATCACAGATTAAGATGAATTTCATACCCGGATGGAAAACACATACCTGTGGCAATAGAGTACCAAAAAATGACCATGAATTACTCATCCAAGAAAAGAGGGAAGAATACAGGAAAAAGCTACAGGTGCCAAAAAATTGGAATGAAGTGACAAAAAATCTGCAGGAGCCAGCAGTTGAATTAGCATCTACAAAACGTCGAAGCAAGCATGCATGGTGGAATGCAGAATGCGAAAAAGCAATCAAAGAAAGATTTGAGGTGTGGAAATCATGGAACGAGAATAAAACTGTGACAAATTTGGAAAAAATCAGGAGAAATAAGGAAACAAACACACCACTGAGAAGAGTCAGAAGAGAACACCTTAGGGCAGAAGTCACAGAAATGGATGAG